>NC_056725.1:968254195-968401695 GCF_019279795.1 Protopterus annectens | reverse complement strand
CCCGACAATTAAATGGCAGGAAATAATGGTCAGTAAGACAAGGCCATCATTTTGTTGAGGAAATCTGAAGCTGTTCAGTATGATAAAGGTCATCAAGTGGTCCTGGATAAGGATGGCTGGGAACTTAGTTTTTGGGTATGGTGGACTAATATATTATGGCACCTCTGGGCAAACAAGAATGTTTTCCTGAAACTTCTGAACAGAACTGGGACACACATATTTGGATCCAGTTTTGAAAAGCTTCTGAAGAAAGTGATGCAAAGAATGGGAATCAATTCCCTGCATGCGGCCTCTCATTCATTTAGAATTGGTAGGTACTCTGATAGACTTTACTAAGGGGACATGTAGATGGTCTTCAAGAGCCTACTTATAGTTGATAAAAATAAATAATAATAATAAGAAAAAAATAAAAATACATAATAATTAAGAAAAGTGATTGATAAAGGTTCTTGCAAAATATCAACATTTTTCTTTGATTTTTGTACGTTAAAATCAATATGGCTCGTTGGAGATTCCTTTGTGCATTTAACAGAAAGATGGGCAAAATTGTGGTTTGGTGGGAAGCAGGTCAGTTTTGATACCCACAAGTGATACCTGTTCTGGAAGGGTTACTATCAGATGGCATGGAAGCAGCTGAGCCCTACTTTGAATCAGGCGGTGAAAAAGGTGAGTCAGCCTCAAGTATTTGTGTACAACAATGGTGGCTTGCTTTCAAAGCAGGGATTAACAAAAACAATGTGAAAAGACACAACTGTTTAAAAAAAACCTTGAAGCTACAAAAATATAGTCAGTGCTAACACCTAACACATTCTGCTTCAGCCTGGAGAGCCATGGACAAGGACCAAAGGTATGTAATACAAGGATGTGGGAAACAGCCTAGAATGGTGGGCTTTAAGTTGTTGCTTCATTCAGATTTGGAAGGCAAAGATACAGCTTGTTTTCACTCAGATAGAATATGCCTGTCAGATGAAGGCCCAGTTTGTAGGGTAAGTTGATTTTATAGGAACTAGTCTAGAGGCACTGACAATGAGTGCAAGAACAGCAAGAAAGTGAAAAGCACGATTAGTACGGTTAGTGAAGGGGTAACTTTAGAGAGAAAATGAAAAGGGAGCAAGAAAGAGGGGAGGACCAGGTTGCACTTTATGCGATGGTTAGACTATTGTCTAGGAGGTATAGGTGCAGCAGGTCACTAGAATGAGGGAAATCAGGTAATATGAAAGGGCGTTGGGTATTGGTAATGGGAGGGTAAGGGTTAATAGTTAGACAGGAAGGACAGTATAGGGAGGAAGTGAGGTAATGGTTAGAGAGGAATTAGTTGGATTTTTTGCAGTAACTGACAGCTAGAGGAATCAGATTCTAATGTGAGCTTGCTGTTAGTTGCAAGTTTACATCCAAGATGACCAGTATTAGACACTTGGGTGCATGTAGGCCTTGAATTACTTTGGTGTGGATGTTGTAGGATTTTTGTGTGAGTTGCAGTGGAGGAGCTGTTTTTTTTGGAGGTGGGAGAGTTGGAGGATGGTTGTGGCTGTTGTGGTGGCCTGTGGTTGTGGGGAATCCAGGGGCTCATGTGGTGGACTGTTGTGGATGTGGCCAGTGCTTTTGTGTGTCCAGTGTGTTTTGGTGTGAAATTAAATGGTACAGTGGTATGGATATGATTTCCTTTTGCAAGGGGTGTGTTTTTTCTTTAGGATAATTCAATTGAGTCTGTTGGTTTGGTTTCTTGCATCTTGTGGAGCTGCTCTGTAGTTGGGTTTTGTGTGTGGGATTCTTGGGAGCAGGAGTTCATTGATGGCTGTTTGCTTGGTTAATGGTGGCACCAGGTGAGGCTGAATGTTTGGGTGTCTCTGCAACTTTCCCTAATGTTGACTGGGAGGTGTTGTGGTGTGGCTGTGGAAACTTGACGGGAGCCCAGAGGCATTGCAGTGGGTGTTCTGGTGTTGGATTTTGTTTTGGTTTTCCAGGAGTGGACTCTGCCTGCGTGAAAGATGCAGTGCATAGCCTAGTGAGATTGGCATGCTTTGGTAGCCAGACTGGGAGGCTATGGCTTGTTCTGTGGTTGGAGTGAGTTTGGTGGGGATTTGTCCTTCGGCACTGTGGTCTTGGTGTCTCTGCCTGGCTGGTTTGTGTTTGCACTTGTTGGCTGTCCACTAGTGTGGTGCTGCTCATTTCTGGGCTGAGAGGCTCTGGCAGACAGTTGTTAGTGGTGCAGTTTTGCAGCACTTGGAGCCACCATTTACAGGCCATTAGGACTGATGGCAGTGTTTAGTGTGGTGCTGCTGAATATGATTTCTTCTGCGGGGTTTCAGAGTCTTCCTTTGTGAAATGGGGCAGGGCTCTGTCTCTTGCACTGGTAGGCACATTGTTCCCCTGCTGGCTGTACTGTTGATGTGATGCATCTTTTTTCAGGGGTGAATCAATAAGATGTTCAAGTTCTTTTGGGGGCATCCTCTCTGGGTATTAACTGACTTTTAGTGATACTTTTCTTGTACTGTGGATGGCAGATGAAGCTGTGGCTAATTGGTTGTGGACATGCCCCTTCTATAAACAAAGGAGTTGGGAATGACTGTCTTTTGTTTTTTTTTGGAGAGATGCTGATGTCTGAGTGATTTATGGTATCATGTTACTTCCAGGCTGAATTTTGGAGGATTCGTACATTTATAAACCCTTGTGTAATAATATGTTTTTAAAATATATGTTCTGATATGTAGGTTTTAATTCCCATTGTTTGAGTGCAGTTCTTGCAGTCTGTTGGTAAAGTTTGTTGGAGGTTGTGTTCACTTGCTTGTTGAGTTGCTGTGCATGTGCATTGTTTTTTTTTTTTTTTTTTTCTGGGACAGACCTGCTGTTGACTGGTGGCTGTTGCAGGTTGCCAGCTGCTCAGGGGAATTTGTTTCAGTTGGTGTTGAGTTTGTAATGGGAGTGGGATGCATTACATAACCCCACAGTTGCAAATTTCACAATCATTTGCTTCTGTTAAGTAATCTTGGAAGTGGTATAGTGACAGTAGGCAAAGAAGAGTGTTCCATTCATTAGAGCATGTGTGCATGGGGCCTTATAGCAGGCGAACACACGTAGGGAAGTTGTCAGCCTTGTTGGGTGGGCTTAGGTAGGGTAGAGCTGTAGTTTTCTGTTTTGCCCTGCTCATGTTTTTTCTCTGTTTACATATGACAAAGACTTGAAGCTTAAAGAAGAGATAGGCAGCTATCATGGCTCAGGTGGAAGAGTTGTTCAAGGAAGCACCAACAGGGGATCCACCTGCGCCTGAGGTTTCCATTGTGGTCAGAGGCAAGAGATGATCACAACCAGCAAGGCGGACATCTACTACCAGGAGGAGGCATTTCAGGACGTTGGTGGTTGGCTCCATTGTACTGTTGTATAAGGAACAAATCTGGGCACAGCTGCAGGTAAAGATGATATGTCTAGGAATGTTAGGTCAGTTACTCTTGGGGCTGAGGGTGCAGTTTTGGGAGGTTTAGGTGAGGTGCTGCAAGGTTTAGTTGGTGGGGATTGTGGGGGTGATCAGGATTTGCTTGGATAGGATGAGCAGGTATAGGGCAATATACCTGGTTTGGAGGCACTGGCAGAAGAGAGGGGAACCCTGCAGTCAGGGAGTTCAGGACTGGATCTGGATCAAGTAGGTCCATTTCAGCATGAGGTGGGTTCTGATTTTGGAATTTGCCTGGGGATAGTTTGGCTACTCAGACACTGTGAACAGGAAAAGGGAGTTTTTATTACCCTGCGTATTCCTACTTTGGTAAAGGAGAAGATAATATGTTGACATATTTGAGCTGATCTGTACAGATGGAGTACAGTGCCTGGTTGAAGTGGACATAGTGGGTAATAAGGGCTTGTTGTCAACACTTGAGACTTTCAGTTGGAAGAGGGTTGGATGGTTTACAGTCAGGACTTGGGATAATTGTGTGCTAGTGGTCTGTTTTGAGAAGGATAGCACCCAAGTTCTACCACTCTTAGCTTATTTTTTAACAATACATGAGGCACAGAAGTTGTGTGCTGGAAATGTGTGTTTATGGTATGATCAGTGGTTCCGCAAAAGGAAGGCTGTCAATCATTCGTTGAAATGGGAGTAGAGGCATCCAGATATTTAGCTGGCTAGTATGTTGGATAGCTTGAGTGACCTAACTACAATAAATAGGGTAGGATGAGAGATGGTCGGTGAGTGTTGGGTGTTTAATTTGGGCTGGTGTGCTTGTCCGGCATGTAAATTTGTGCACACTTGTTTGCTTTTATATGGGATGCATTTGGCTTCACAGTGTTTGCATTGAGAAGGGATCATGTGCACACTGATTTGGCCTAGAAAGATGGTGGGCTTTCTTGCTGCTAGGTCAGCAAGGGGTTAGAGGGTGGGGTAGTTTTTGAGGGCAGAAAGGTGGTAACTCCTTTTGAGGGCAGAGAGGCAAGCCAGCCTTCCCATTCACCCATTAAGGTACATGTATTGTAGTAGGTATTGGCAAGCTTTCCAGATGCAGAGGGCACTGATGAGCTGATTTTGGGGTTTTAATGGGGATTTTCATCAAATTAGGGGTGCTTGGGGTGGGTGTGGTTTGTAAAAATGTGTGTTTTGTTTAAGTAAAGGAGAAGATTTTGCATGGTCTAATTGGAAAAGAGTTGTGGGCCCTTTTGCTTCTCCTCTTTTTGTTAGTTTTAAGGTATACCCTTTGGGTTGGTCCCTAAGAAGACACCTGGGAAGTTTCAAAAGATTCACCATTTATCCTTCTCACAGGGTGTCAATGATTTTATTTGCAAAGAGCACTCTCAAGTTAGATATGCATCTTTAGATGATGCAGTTGACATGATTAAAGGGTTTGAGGATCCTTGGCTAGAGAAAATCGATATTTTGTTTGTTGCCAGTGCGTGAGGATGAATGGCTCTAATTGACAACAAGTGTTATTTTGATAAGGCCATGCCCATGGGTTGCACTGCGGCTTGTGCCACTTTTGAAAAATTTAGTTTTGCTCTTCACTGGATGTGGCAGCAAATGGTGGGTAGCTAGAAGGTCGTCCATTATCTAGATGATTATTTTTTGGCAGGTGAAGGAGCTAAAGAAGGAATGCTGGATTTCATCGATATGTGTGAGAAGATGGGTGTGCCACTCTCAAGGAAGAAGCTGGAGGGAGTGGTCAAGGCTTTGTTTTTTTAGGGTTGACAGCTGATGCAGGTTGAGGTTTGTTTTGTCTCCCTGAAGAGAAAATAGAGCATTTGAAGGGTAAGATCCCATGGTTGATGACTAAAGCCAAGGTGCAGATTAGGGACATCATGAAACTTTTGGGTCTTTTGAACTTTGCACGTTGTGCAATTAGTCCAGACAGAACAGAAATCTGCAAGTCACCAGCATTTCTACTAAAAGGGGGGAAAAGCAAACACCACTGGGTGTGAGTTAGTAAGCTAGTACGAGTATATTTTAATTTGTGGCATCATTTCTTGACCATTTCAATAACGTTTCTTTTTAGCAGAGAGACTGGGCTACTCAGGAGGATTTGCAATTTTGTACAGATGCTGTGGGAGGATGGGGGATGAGTGCATATTTCAATCCTTGGTGTTACTTGGTCATATTTCAATGGAGATTCATTTGCGATTAGATGGCCAGATAATTGGGAAGAAAAATGGAAGAAGGATGTGGCTTTCTTGGAGCTGATACCCATTTGGGTGGATTCTGTTGTTTGGCAGGAGCACTTGTATGACAGGAAGGTTTTTTTTAATTCAAATAACTTGGCAGTGGTGCAGGTTTTAAAGGTGAAAACTGATAAATCTAAGTTGCTTCTGTTAGTTTTACAGAAACTTGTTTTGCAAAATTTATTGATTAATGTTTCTCTTCCAGGTGCGCATTTATCAGGTACAAAGAATCTGATAGCTGATAGCTTTTCTCATTTTTCAGTTTCACAGGTTTTGACAGTTGGCTCCTGAGGTGCAAGTCAAACTAGTATTACTACCAGAGGAGATGTGGCATCTTGTTCAGACATAACAGTATGGCTTATTCAGCAAGTGTGGGCAGACGTGATGTGGAAGGCTTACTGTAGGGCATTGGATGCATTTGGTGAATGTGCAGAGCTGGTGGAGGAAGACAGAGTACTGTTGTTGAAGTTACTGATGCATTATTTGTGTAGTGAGTGGTTGAGGGGACAGGCAGTTAAATCAGAGTACATTTAGCAGCCTTTAGCACATTTACTAGGCTGGTGGGATTGGAGGACTTAACCAAATCATGGACAATAGTCCAGATGCTGAAAGGGTGGGATTGGATTCATGGTAGGAAGAGTGATATGCAGCTGCCTATGCCAACACAGGCCCTTAGCATGTTGCTGTCAGGGTTGTGGTTATTAGTAGGGAAATCATTATATTACTCTCTTTGGGTTACTTTGGCAATGTGGATGTACAGAAGAGTGCTTAGTTTGAATGAGTTGTTGGGGGTCACTGTTGGGGGAGGGGACTTTTTAGCTTTATTTCCACAGTATCGGTTTGGTTGCACTGATCTAAAATGGATCAGATGGGCAGGCAGGGGTGCACAAATTGGGTTGCATGCATGTGTTGAGGAACTCCTTTGTCCGGTGATATGGAGTAAGGAACTGCAGCTTTTGCATGGAGGCAGACCACAGGATTTGGTTTTTCATACTCAAAGTGGGAGGATGGTAGAAGGCAGCCAATTTATACATTTGATACTAAAGGCCTTTCAGTGTCTAGGTTTCCAAGATGAAAGGTTTTCCATGCATTCTTTTCAGATTGGGCAGGCATCTGACTTGGCAAGAGAAGGGAGGTCAGTGGAGGTTATAAAGAGGGTTGGGTGGTGGTCACTAGCAGCATTTTTATCTTATATTAGGTAAGTGGAGTGCTATACTTGATCCATCCATTTATCCTCAACCCCTTGCTTGATGACTAATATTAATTATTTTTTTCTCTCCCTTTAGGTGGGGTTGTTGTCATATTGGGCCGTCGTTCATTTGTGAACTGGGTGGTGAAGCAAGCGGCACATAGATGGGATTGAACTCAGTTGGGGTTGCAACAGTTCTGGTGGAAAGTGTTTTGGCAAGGTTTAAGACTGCTAAGGTGGCATCAACTCAAGGACAAGCTGGAAGATATTCAGTTCAGGATTGGGATACCATGTATTTTGGTCCTTCATTTAGCAAGTAATGACTTGGGGAGAGTTCCAAAGTAGCAGTCAATATCTGGGATGGTGGGGGATTTAGCAAGTTAGAGGTGTATCTTCCCTTCTATGGTTATAGTTTGGTTGGATATACTGCTACGCTTGGTTTGGAGGTATGCTGCCAAGTTTTTGAGTATTGGGTGGCTCGCCATTTCATTAATCATTGGCTTTCAATAGTTTTGGGGCAGCTGGGTGGTTACACCATTGATCATAGAGATTTTGATAACAGAGATCTGATTTCGTTTTGGGAGGACGGGTTACACTTAAGTGATCTGGGTCTGGACCATTTTAATGTGCACCTTTCTTTTTTCTTGAAGAATTTGATTATGTGGTAGACTTTGGGGAAGGGGGAACAGCCTGTTATTAGGTTGGTGGGCAGAGAAGAAGGGCTGTGATGAACCCCTCTTCTGTTGCCCCTTATAGTTTATTTCTGTTTGGGTTAGTATGATATATTTGGTCGATTATAGAAGTGAGAGGTATCACACTGCTTCTAATGGGAGGTTTAGTTTAAGTGATTGGATTGATTTAACACTGCTTTACATCATTAGTAGGGTGAAAGTGAATGGGTAACCCTGCCTACTGTAATTTGTTATGTTGGAATTAATGACATTTAACTGTATTGAATTAATGTGAAGAAAACACTATAGAGCCTGTGGAGATAGTTAAAATAAATATTTATTGTAAAAATAAAACTGACAGCTGAGCAGTTTTGTCTTTAGAAGAAGCCCTATACGGGCTGAAAGCGCTTAGTTCATGTGTTTTTTACCTATTTTTATTGGGAATAAAGTGGTATCACTGCTTCACAGCTGAGCAGGCATTTCTTTTTCTTAATCCTGTTTAATAATCATTGGTAAAAAAACAAAAAAAGGAATATTTATTTTGTGGGAAGTGAAGGGCATGCACAATAATAGTTTACAAATGCAGAAGGTGCCTGTTAGAGAATATCTGTTTTTTTGAATTCATAAATGTAAATATTTGTGTATTTCATCAAATGTGTAGAATTCACAACTTTCTTTTAGCAATAGAGACTTGCTTAATGTCACAAAATAGTTTACTTTCAACATGCTTACTCCTTGACAAGATTAATTAGCTCATCAGTGAATAGAACTGTATGTGCATTCTAGCTGCTTTTAAAAGGAAAGGCAGACTCTGTGTCTGAAATCTAACAAAATCTCTCATGAAGAATGTTGAACCAGAGTCAGGTCTGTCATTTTCTAATTGTTTATGTCTTACGTGAACTTTCCTCTCTTTTTGTCTCACACCATTTATACTTCGGGAATTCTAACATGAAGATAGCATTAAAAAAGGATTATTGGTTCATAGACTTATTTAGCTTTATTTTCATCCCTGGGCGTACATCATCAGCAATAAATAATTAGAAGAAACATGAGCTGCAGTTATTTTTTTTCTTTTGGCAGTCTGTGATTATGATGCATTTTATTTTCCATGTGCAATTGCAATACTAACTTGTATATGTAATCAGTTCTTTGTAAAAGTAAAGAGTTATCTGATGTAAGTTTCCATTTTCTTCTCAACATATGGGTTTGGTTCCGATCCCTCGGAACTGACTCAGCTGCTTCTACAGCTCTTGGAGACCAAAAACTCTCAAGCTCAGTCCTTGCCTGCAATGCACACAGACGTGGTTATCAGTCTCTCAAGCCAGATAAGCGAATTTTCACTTATTTTTAGCTATATCTTGCCTTTCTTCTATCCTTACCCTTTTTTCCTTCATTCAAAAGTACTCTAGATACTATCACTAGTATCTCTTCTTCCATTCAGCTACTTGTGTATACCTCTGCTATCATTGTTGATAGTTGACTTTCTCCTATCTTTATCCTGTGACCTTTGCTGTTTAAAAAAAAAAGTTCTCTTTATTCTTCTTCCATGAGAGTGTGTCTGTTGTAGTCTCCTTGGCAGGTGTGTGTGTGTGTGTGTGTGTGTGTGTGTGTGTGTGTGTGTGTGTGTGTGTGTGTGTGTGTGTCTCTGTGTGTCTGTGTCCCTTTTGAGAACAGACTTGAAAATGGCAGATAAAGAAAAAAGTGCTGGTTTTAAGCATTGTGAGAAGTGTGGGCTTAAAATCACGTATTTGGAGTTTCAGTTGCTCTGTGTGTACTGTTTAGATTGTTCAATTTGCAATTCTTTCAGCCACAGAGCATTGGTTGAAAGAAAGAAAGAATAAGTTGATAATTAATTCTTTCCTCTTTGTTCAGAGAGGCTATATCAGGAACATCAAAATCAAAATAAAAAAGTAAGTCTTTTCTTCCCAATCCTGCTTCCTCTTCTTTGAGAACTTCAGAGAAGGATAAGAAGAGGAGCTCTTCAGTGCTGAGCACCAAGACAGTGAAACTCTCAGTTCTGACCATTTCTTTGAAGCCTAAAATTCAGTTGACCATGCTCTCAGCTCCAACCGATTCATTGGACCGATGGCATCATCACCAAGTAGCCAACAGCCAGTATCTCTGAAGGTGCAGAAGACCTTGAAACTGACACTGTCTCTTAACGAGTTCCTCTCTGTTCCAAGGACTCAGTATTCCCCTGCTATAGATCTCTTTTATGACAGATTGCCATCCCACTTTTTGGAAAGGCCTACATCTTCTTCTGTTGTGTTTGGCACGTTCTTCCAAGAACCTTACTGAAGATGACATGGAGAGATTGGTGAGGAGGATGCTTTGGGCTCAAGGCATGACACGGACCCCCTCGGTTCTTACCCCCATGGGGCAGGGACCACTTCCTTCAACCTCTCCTCCTTTTCTTTCTCCTCTAACTTCTATAGATGTTTTAGAGTCCTCCATCCCAAGCCGTCTGGCACTGACTGTGATAGTTTTGAAGATTTCCTTGTCTTTGGTGCCAACTATTGCCCTGAGTTCTTCAGCTCATTTGGAGCCAGAGGACTCTGGGGACCATAACTTGCCTGTCATTTCGGAGGGGATAGAGCCAGTTCGAGTTTTTTCACTGCTTTCCCTGTGCCTTGGCACTTTGGCATGGATAAGCTCAGTCTCTGCTTCTGCCTCATGGGAGATCTTACCATTGCAAAAGATTACTATGGTTCCGAGGTCCACCCCTTCAGTTCTGGGGTTCCTTTTTTCTACCGGTGGTTCTGTCTTTGAGGCTATGGAGAGGGCCATAGCTATTTCAGTCAGCAAGTCAGGCCATTCACCCTGTCTCTTTTGTTCTCAGACCCTCAACCATTCCCTACATAGGGACAGTGAGTACGAAAGCCTCAGGTTACCCATCAGGGTACCCCTTCTTCTGAAACCTCCCCAGATGACACCACTGAGAAGGTCCCTCAGAAGAAACTATGCAAGAGGAAGCAGATAGACTCCCTGTAAGAGTCACTCATGGAAGACATGGATTTTGAAGAAGGCAAAGGGTCCCCAAGATCTCCCCTGATCATGTCTCCCTTGGAGACATCTTAGAGATCCCTAAGCAGAGGGGGGACTGGAAGCCAATTAATCCTCTGACGGAGGAATCCATGTACCTGGAGACTTTCAGTACCCACCCATCCACCTCCTGGGTGTCTTTGCTCACCAGTGAGCTTATTGAGTTGATCTCTCAGTGGACATGGAAGGTGCCTGACACCAATGAGCTGATCCCCAAGAGAAGAGAGAAAATTATCATGGCCCCTGAAGATAAAAAGTTTTTGACCAAGATATTGCCTGTGGATGCCATGGTGGTAGTGGCTGCCATGAAGAAGGAACTAACAGAGGAAAGGTCTTCTATCCATCCTCCCAAAAAGGAGTTCTGAATGATGGATAGGTTTGGGAAGCAAGTTTATATGTCATCGACCTTTACTCATCAGTCCTTGAATTACCTGGCACATTTTACTAGAATGCAGAGGGATCTGATTAAAGAACTTTCAGATACCCCCTCAGGATCCGTTTCTGAAGAGATAGAAGAAACTGTTAACTTTCAGTTGGCCACCCAAACCTCCATATCTAATTATTCCATGAGGCTCATTTCACATGCAGCCAAAGGAATAACTAGAGCAGTGGGTTCAGGTGTTTCTATAAAGAGGCATGCCTCGATGCACCTACATGACTTTGTGGAGCCCTTCAAGTCTTCATTCGTCAATGCTCCTTTTGACAGCTCATCCCTGTTTGGCCCTACAGTCAGAGAAACTTTGACCAGTTGTGAGAAAGATGGTAAAATCCTTTCTGCCATGGGAGTATGCTTTTCCACTCCGCAGAGACCTTTTTCTAGAAATCAATGAAACAGTGGAAAAATGTAGTTCAGAAAATCCCAAGGGTTTAACCAGGACACATGGTGGTGAGAGTTCCCCTATGGGCCACAGGGGAACTTCAACAGAAGACACCATCTTCATGGCAGAGGAGGCCCGCAAAATCAGGTATACAGAGATTCTTTCTCAGGTAAACTCTACCAGCACTCCTGAAAGGAAGCCCAATAGTGCCCCTCTGGAGGCAATCAGGGGTCGTTATCCCTGCACCAGAGAACCTAATTACTAATGACTTTAGATATGTGGGTGCAGAAGATCATTTCCAGAGGTTATATAATACCCTTTTCCTAACCCCTCCCTCATCAAAAAAAATCCCAAACATCCTACCCAGCCAGAGGGAACAAGAAGCCATACAGATTCAACAATTGCTAGAAAAGAGTCATCCAGGAGGTCCCACCAGACCAGTGAAGATCCAGATTTTACTCAAGATTCCTTTTACTGCCAAAAAAGACAGGGGACTGGAGACCCATTCTGGATCTCAACAACTTAAACAAATCTCTTCAAAAACAAAAGAAATTCTGGATGGTCACAGTTCAATCCACTCTTCCCTTTCTGGGAAATGATGATTGGATGTGCTTGATAGATCTTCAAGATTTACTACCACACAAAGATAGACAGATGCTCAAGAAGGTTCCTTCACTTCTGGTTGGGAGCCAGACACTACCAATTCAGGGTTCTGCCCTTTGGATTCATCACAGCCCCCAGGGTGTTCACCAAATGCATGGCAGTAGTAGCAGGTCACCTTGGGACTGCAAGGATTCCATGTGTTTCCATATTTGGACTATTGGTTCATCACTGCTACCACCAGACATCTACTGTTGGAGGGAAGAGACACAGTTCTACATCTATGCTCTTACCTGGGCATTAAAATAAACTTTGAAAAATCTCTGCTTGAACCAACTCAAATAATAGACTTTACAGGAGCTTCCTTGAACACTTGGACTGAAACAGCCTCACTTCCCTTTCAAGACTGGAGACAGTCATGAGTCAAGTATTAGCCATAATCAACAAACACAAAGTTACAGCACCTTCAGTTCTACAAGCACTGGGGGTCCATGTCAGTGGCTATAACTCTAGTTCCCTGGCCAGGTTCTACATGAGAATTTCTACAATGGTTCTTTGCAACACAATGGTTCTTTTTTCTCCACTCAGTGTCAATGCCCATTTCTATCACCAGCACATACAAAAGGGATCTCACCTGGTGGATTCATTCAGATCAAGTTTTTCAAGGCTTCCCATTCATTCCCCCACAGGTCAAAGCCACAGTGACCATGGACACTTCCCACCTAAAGTGGGGGGGGGCATTGTCAGGGGAAGACAGTCCCAAGGCACTTGGTCCCCAATAGAGGCCAATCTGCACATAAATGCTCTAGAGATGAGAGCTATGCTATTGGCATTGCAAGCATTTCAGGATGCTCTCCCTCCAGGAACTATTGTGATTCAATCAGACAACATGTCTGCAGTCTGGTACATCAACAAACAAGGGGAAACCAGATCCTACCCTCTGTCCCAAGAAGCCCTCAGGATGTGGCAGTGGGTGATCTCATCCAACTGCTTTCTGATAGCAATGGACATTCCAGGGAGGTCAAATGTGATAGACAAATTGATCAGGTGCATTCTATTACCTCACAAATAGTCCCTCAATTGAAAAGTGTTGGACAAGATTTTCTGGACTTGGGGTCAGCCCTGATGTGACCTGTTTGCCTCACCCCTAGACAAAAAATGCAGTAAGCATGTTGCTCTGATTCCCAAAGAAGAATTTCCAAGGGATGCTCTACTACATGATTGCCCCCCCATCCAGTCTCCTACATGCCTTTCCACCAACTCCATTAATTCAGAAATTCCTACAGAAAGCAATCAAGTTGAAGAGCAAGATCAGCCTCATTGCCCCCTTTTGGCCTTGACAGATTTGGTTTCCCTTCCTTTGGCCTCATCTGTTGCAACAATTGAATGTTGAATCCAATGCCAGATCACCTGTCTCACCCGACAGGCACGGTTCACCCAGACATTCCAAACCTCAAGCTGACAGCTTGGCTTTCCTAGTCCCACTAGTAGGCAGACTTCCTATGTTCTCTTCTCCACTCTGACACATTATTTTGTCTTCTCATAAACCTTCTACACGAAAGCTCTACAATAGTAAGTGGAAATAGTTTGTACATTGAGCTGTCCAAAATAAGGCCAACCCCTTTTTAGCTCCAATTCATGAGATTCTTTAATTTTTAGCCACACTTTTTAATGATGGAGCTTTGGCCTCCACAATTAATGTCCAATTAGTGGCTATCTTGAACTTTCACATTGACTTACAAGGATCTTTTAGTGGTGTCTCACAAACTTTGTAAAGCCTTTTAAGGGATACCATTCTCTTAAAACCTCCATACATGGATCCTACCCATCCTTAGGACCTTAATCTGATGTTACAAACAATCATTCACCCCTCCTCCCATTTGAACCTGACAGTGTATGTGATTTAAAGTTTGTGTCTTGGAAAACTATTTTCTCGGTAGCAATTACTTCTGCTAGAAGAATTTCAGATATTGAAGCTCTATCATCTAAACCACCATATCTGGTTTCCCATAAAGACAGGCCCACAGATTTAATAAATTCTGTGTAGGCATAGTGTAGAGCCTACACACAAGTTACCATGTCCATGTATGCAATTCCCCGTTGGTAGTGTGCCATGCATATTAAAGAAGGAGTGTTGCTGAGGGAGAGCTGTGGAACATGGTTATTGAATCAGTGTAGGGAGGGTGTCACTAACTGTGTCCACAGATGACTAATACACCCCCTGCACTGTCCAAGTGCATGATATCAATGTATTTATTTATTTTTTTTAAGTTTACGTGGTGCGGTGCGCAGCAGTTGACACGTGCCAGACATCTAAAAATAGAAACCAGATGCATTTAATTTTTGATTCAAAGGTCAAGTTTAACAATTGCTTAGTGGGTTTGCTTGGGATGGTGCAGTGCTTAGCAGTGCTTAAACTTGGCTCAAAGGTATATGTAAAAGTATAGCAGCATTCCGGATATCCATGTAACCAAGTGGATAGAGTTACAGTCTTATGAGCAGTGGGTGTGGGGTTTGAATTCATGGAAGGGAAATTAAGCAATTATTTTTGAAATACAATTTATGCCACTTATTTTTAAATCATGATCTGCTGTGCTCAGATAAGCTCTGCTAAGCCTTGCTAAGCAATGATAAGCACTTCTTAAACAATCTCTGTGTGGGCACTGCTTGGCAGTGCTTGGCACTGCATGGCTGTGCTTAGCTGGTTTGTGCACTGCTAAGAAATGCTAGGCATTGCCAGTTTAAGCACTGCTTAGCTCAGCTGTGCTGGTTTGAGTGGTGCCAAACAATGTGCCACAGTTTTACAAATTGCCAAATGGCACGTAAGGGTGGGGAAAAGGGCTATATTAAGCCCAATAGTTGGGAATACATCATAATTCATTGGAGTTCTGTCTCTGAAGGATACAATGGCAGGTGTTGGAGAGGGTTCGTGCTTTCGGATGCAGTGGTGGGGCATTGAGGAGTCCAGGGTCATGGTCAGACTCCTTGTGAAAAACCATGAAGACCGGCTCATGCAGGGCAGTTACCAGGGCTCAGAGTACAAAGCAGAGGCCTGGGACCAGCTGGCAAGGGACCTCACCAGTGCAACTGGTATCCCCCACAGAGGTGAGGAGTGTCATCACCACCATGATGACCTGAAACGATGGAAGGGGGCTCTATTGCATGCTTGGGTCCAATAATTCCAGGTGGGCAGTGTTCCACATATGTGTATGTTTACCTGTGTTTCAACAATATTTAATCTTGAATGTCTGCTAAACTGGTATGCATAATGGTGTGCTTTTCTCCCAATAGCTGCAGAGGTGAGAGCTCACACTGTCAAGGTGCTTGCAGGATGCCTGGTCAGGTTGTGCCATGAGTGTAGTGAGTACAGCTGTATTATGCTATCTATAGTCAAATAAGACAGAAAGAGTAGAGCATTAACCATGTATCTGCAAAACAATTGTAGTGCAATAACTGTGGAATTACAGCTGCATAATGCCAACTGTTATGCAAGAAAAACTCAAAACTATTCCAGTATGTGCATGAAGGTATCTGTAATAGACTGTTGTGCAATACATGTGGAATTGGAGCTGATATTTCAACCCAGGAACAATATATTGCATACACCTGCATTTTCTTTAGTAATGTATAGGTTACTTAGTATCTCTGTCATGATTGCATTTCATGCATATGTGTTCAACTGTCACTGCAGTGTACTATAATACTGCAGTACAAGTACCAGGTCATATTTTGTTTCCAGGTGAGCTCTAGGTAAATATCAGTCAGTCAGATAGCAGTAACTCAGTTTGTTAAATGATGTGAATAATGTACATTTTGCCACACACAGACCAGAGTTTGAATCCGGTGCTATGTACTAAAAAAGATTACTGAATCAGATATGTTACAATGACAGATATTCTCTCCACAGGGACTACTGGTAAGTGGGTGAGGTAGCCCATATTATGTGTAAATAATTGTTTGTTCAGATGTCACAGACTGTTAAAATCATTACCACAAATGTGCTATTAATGCACAAATAAAGGAAATGTGTGCAATAATTATAAAATATAATAAAATAAAATATGTAATCTTGGTATAGCTGTATGCCTGGAGCGTGTTGTAAAGATTTCTGCAGCCAATTAATACATGTGATGCACATGTCCCCTGCAGTCACTGCTATTGGGTTCTATCCCCATGCCTGCCAGAAATATTACAGTATCAGTCACGTACCGATTACAGATATCATTCTCTCCACAGGAACTACAGGTAAATGGGTGAGCTAGCTCATATTATGTGTAAATAATTGTTTGTTCAGATGTCACAGACTGTTAAAATCATTGCCACAAATGTGCTATTAATGCATAAAATAAAGGAAATATGTTCAATAATAATAAAATATATTAACATAAAAGAAATAAAATGTGTAATATTGGTATGGCTGCATGCCTGGGGTGTCTTGTAAAGGTTGCAGCAGCCAATTAATACATGTGACGCACATGTTCCCAGCAGTCACTGCTATTGGGTTCTATCCCCATGCTTGGCAATCAAGGCATGATAGCTGTGTACTCTCTGTACTCTACACATGCATGTCTCTCAAGTGTCACATTGTCATGGAATGTAATTACTGTTAACAAAACAACTCCTGAATATCCCCTATGAGACAACACCTCCGTCTCCGCTATGCTTGACCAGACAACAAGTGAAACAGGACTTGAACAAGGATTAATGACAATTTGTTCTGTTGAAAAAATGAACATGAATCGGAATAAACAGATGGTTAAACCTGTTATAATCCTGCTGCAACTGTTTTCACAGGATCATATTGTGTAGCATGGCATCCTGCAGTGGTGGTGCTGCAGTAGCGTTTTCGCCTCACAGTAAGACGTTGTCCTGTTCGATTCTCAGCTAGAGCATCTTCTGTGTGGAGACATGCGTGAATGGGCATACCTTCATTGAAGGTTGTGTGTCAGGGCTGGTAACTCGGCTCATAAAAATCTACAGCCAATCATTAGCAGACCGGCATTCTGCTGTGGCGACCCCTAACCGGGAATAGCCAAAAGACCCAACATATTGTGTAGCATGGCACATACTGTGAACATCTGTTGACATGTGGCTGGAGAGTACTGCAGGGCTCCACCAGATTTCTTGAGGCACTGGAACAGTGACTTGAGCAGCTCAAACTCATGCTCTATGATGTTCCTAGTTTGTGTGTGTGCCTCATTATGGTGTTCTTCAGCAGTTGTGTATGCATTTCTGATGGGTGTCATCATCCACAGTTCCAGTGCATAGCCAGCATCCCCCAGTAGATGGCTGTACTGGATGCTCTCCCTGAAAAATATCTGGTACAGCTATGATGTGTGCCAGATTTGGGAGTCATGATAACTGCCAGGGCTGCCAGCACACACATTCATGATAATGCCCTGGGCATTGCACATGACCTGGCAGTTGATGGAGTGGTACCCTTTACAGTTGACAGATTTTACCCTCCTCACCAGGTGGTGCTTTGATGTGGACATTAGTGTAGTCTATGGCACCCAGTACCTCAGGGTAATCTGCTACATGGTGGAAGAGATGCATACTGCTGTCCATTTCCTCAATGGTGCAGGATAAATAAATGTGCTCACTGGCATGTGTTAGCATGGCATCCAGGAACTGGTGGAGTACCTTGGATGCTGATGCCTGTGACACCCCCATCATGTCCCCAGATGGTTATTGAAAAGTACCTGTAGCTAGTATCTAAAGATCTACACATACCTTTGTTTCCACTGGGATGGGTTCCCCTCTTTTGGCTCTGGGTCTGAGTTGAGGGCAGCAGAGTTTGATGATTTCTTGTAGTATGTCCGTGTTCACAATCTCCAGCTAATGTAGCTCCTGAAAGGTTAACCTGGGCCTGAACATGCTTCTCCTTCTCAGTCTAGGCCTGCTGTCAGCATCAGCATCAGCACTGACCTCAGCATCTAGCACATACAGATGTAGCAGAACTGCAGCAGCCACTAGCATTTTCTCAGTTAAAATTCCCAAGTCTGTACTCCAATGGTGCAGAGTATGGGGGGAATCAGTTTGTAGGGTGTATGCATCATTTATAGTGCTCTGCTGCAGATACAACTTGTATGATTGTCTAACTATGATGCATTCCACCTGCCAAGTACATCACTGAGGGGTTGGAATGGCCTAGATTAGATGGAACAGGGATCATCAGTAATTTATATCTGATTGGCTTTCTCAGCCAATTTCATTTTTTTCTTTTTTTGACAGCCTACCTTGCTAAGCACTGTGGCTCAGTGTGCAAACCTGCACTGCAGGTATAAATGATCAACAGTCAATAGACACACCCCCTATGAATGGGCATGCCCTGCACAGTGACACACCTCACAAACATGCTCAAACCAGCTTAAACCCATGTCCCAAAGCTAAGCAAAGCTTAGCAGCACTGGACACCCCCCTGCTCCTCTCAGTGGCGTGGCATGCACGGGTGCTACTGTGCTCCAATGTGATTAAGGAAATAGAGAAGCACCCTCTTTTGATGTCAGCTACCTCTTCTCTGGACACCAACATGATTCTGGGGCTACATGATGTGATTTGTGGGCACAGTTACCCATTTTTCTTATTCATTAACTCAAGCTCATTTGCATACAGATCCATGCACACAACTGAGAAACTACACTATTCCAGGACCTGCCTCCTCAGCAGCCACAGACATATACCATTGTACATACTCCCTGCAAGACCATATACTGCATTATTGTCACATATTTTATTTTTTTTCATTTTTACACTTTTAATTTTTTTTTGCATAATGGCATGTTTGCACAATGCTGCGTGCCATGCAAATGTAATATGGGTATTAAAAAAATAATTATTTTAATTTATTTTTCATTACTTTTTGGATACACAGGACATAGTTTTGCACATCTCTGTATCTGCTTTGCTATTTCTGACCTTCTAAATGGGCTTTTACAGCCCCTGCTCACTTTTTAATTTCATGTACACAGAATTTTTCCGTGTACACTTTGGACACCAACATGGGATTTGCACGACTGCCTATCTGCTTGCTGCTTAAGAGGTGATTTGCATGCCATGGACACTTCCATGTTGGCATGCTTATGCACGCCCCCTCAGCTTGTTTACTGAATAAGAACAGGAAACCTCGTAGCTTCACAGTTTTATTCACAAACTTGAGTGCTTCCATCCAGGTATCATGGACTTCATCAGAATAAAACAACCATCTCAAAACTTGTTTAAATATTACAAAACTTAAAAACTACGACCCCACACATTCAAAATAACCACAAAGCCTCACTGATTAAAAAGTCACATTGTTTAAGAGTTCCCCACCAAGTTACATTTAACTCTTGCAGTACTGATGCATAACTAAAACATATAGTAAGCCTTTAGTCTTAAGAAACTACTTAAAGAAACATGGTCATTAAGACCTAAGTATGTTACAGCATTACTTCGTAAAATCCACTGTAATTCCAAATATTCTAGATAATCTGATTCAGGTCCCCCCTGTGACCCAAATCACTTTGCTCAATAATACAAAATTTAAATACATGGTCTTTCTTTTCACAAATATGTCTGAATAATGCATATTTAGTGTCCATTTTCCTGATGTCATAGAAATGCTGATATATTCAGTCTATAAGGGCCCTTGCAGTTTTTCCTGTATAGAAACAATTGCATGTCTGACATACAGCAGCATATACCACTCCTTTAGAATAACAGTAGCACCTTCCAGGGACTTTTACCACAAAATGTCCCCCAAGATTTATTTTCTTACATACCAAAATGTTACAACATTCGTCACATGCCCCACACTTAGACATTTTTCCATCTTTGTGGTTTCTATTATTCTCTGCCATGTCTACAGTAGTGAGGAAATCATTCTATGTTGTGCAACTTATAATCAAAGATATGGCATCTGGGACCAAAGAAGTCATTGTTCCACTGTATTCAACTTCATAAGACCTATCACTGTGTACAATGCCCTATTTGGTATGTACCTAACCAGGCATATCCAACAACTGGAATTTCCACAGGTTTCTAGCAAAATAATAAAGGGTGGAAGTAATATATCCTATGCAGACTACCTCAAGGCCCTATCTCTGTATTCTGTATCCTACAGACTGTTGAGTGTACATCAATGCCTGGTGTACAAGGCATTGTCAGACCTCACTCTGAGGGAACTCCTGTATTTCTCAAAACAAACAGCAACAGAATTACCCATTCTAAAGACTTAAATTTTGCTTGTGATATAAATCGGACCTGCAGGACATACATGTATGTATCCCAGAGACTACCCCTTCTCTGGAATAGGCTTCCCCATCCATGTGAAGCAGAGTTCCCTCCCGCCCATTTCAGTGTAATTTGAACAACTGGGTGTGTAACAGAAAATGTATCCCCGGTTTGGCACCTATGTCTCTAATGGAGACAGGCAGCCTGTAAATGGTTCATCTCCTAGATCCCTTCTTGTAAATGTTTCATTTCCCAAGCCCCTGCTTACACTTATCAAGGGTATGAGAACTTGTCAGAGATTTGGAATGCATAACTAGGCTTAACAACACCCTTGTGGTCATTAGCTTAATACATGCCTATGAACCTGAATCTATAAGTGAACTGGTGTGTATGTATATATATATATATATATATATATATATATATATATATATATGTGTGTGTGTGTGTGTGTGTGTGTGTGTGTGTGTGTAATAGTTAAAGTATGGACTCTTTAATTCCTATAAGAAAATAAAAGGTATGTCCACTTATTTTATGTCACATTAGTTGTGTTTTATCACTTTTTAGCTCTGTGTTTAATATGAATGTGACTGTAGTGCTATGTATTTGTTGAAAATGAAGACTCGCATAGAAGATATTAACTACATCTCATAGTACTGCTTACGTTGTGAGGATATCTTTCAAAACCATTCTATGTAGGTGGCAATACTTCCATTGTAATGCTTACTCTAGGTAACTTTTGTGGACACTGATGCATATTTTCCAGACATCTACGTTGTCTGTAGTTATGTTGTGTTCTTAGCACAGAAAGTTGTTTTTGTCCACAACTGCTCATATACTGCATACCCACCCCATCCACCCCATCCACAAGTGGTTGTATGTCTTGTTGGCTGTATAGAAAAAAGGAGCCACTGTACATTCATTTAGAATAGGTTTTCTTTCTCTATATATACATATTGTGACTTTCTGATATGTACATCTTGTTTTATATTTATATGTCTACCTATATTTTTATCTATGTCTATCTGTCTATGGGTATATATGTATAAACACACACATCCAAACCGAAGGGTAAAAGGTCACATAAACAAACCATTTGGTTAAAAATTGCTAGAAAGACCACATCAAGCTGGAGACTTCAGTGTATTATACTTTAAACCTCATGAGTGGGGGCCCATGAGATATATGCAAATGACTCTTAAAGATATACTAGTGTTTCAGCTACATTACTTCAAAATGCCCATAACTTCTTACTTTTTAGGTCTTTATGGGTACATAGTTGAGTTTGGCTTTATTGGCCTGAATGGTGAAAAAAAATCACAGGTGAATGCAAACTAGGTGCAGTTTAGTATTCAAAATCTGATATCAGCGCACTTTCGTTTGGCCTTGATATATTTTTATACTGGTACACTGACAGTGGAATCATTTTAAACTTTGATAATATGCAGTCATTAACTTTGTGAATGCTTTTTGACTTATAAAACTTTCCCTTGTGGTGTTAACAATAAAACAAGTTGAAACTGGCAAAGTATTGATTGCTTTTCATTATCCCTAAACTATTGTTTGTCAATACTGTGATAGTTATCAAAACATCAAATAGATTGCTTTATATGACTTTTAGTAGACTCCTTATCACAAATAATACTATCGTAGTCACAGTTTTTATTGAGGCTGTAAATCATTATCAGGTCATATGCTTCACTGCAATCAACAGCAATAATAAGAATAATAACTTTTCTGTTGCAGCTTTTATCTATCTGTACAATGCGTCTAATAACAGTAAAAATGGTAAAAAAAGTACTATTTAGAAACCATATTTTCCTATCCCACTTTAAGGCCAGTTTGCATATGACTATGGACAACAGAAAATATAAGGTCTGTATTCTGGAATATAAACCCCCTAAAGGCACATAGGCCATGAATTGTTTAAAAAATATATGTATGATGCAAGTTTTAGGCTAAATTTTGGGAAACTGAAAAAGAAAAATGATATGGTGCTGATAGCATGGTGTGCACACTTTTAACCTCAATAGACAGAGCCTCTACCATATCATAACTAGCTATAGGCGCCCCACCATGAAACAGGAAAAGCATTTTGCATACCTGGACTTACTGGCGTCACTTGCCATACAGCTCAATACCTTACTCATGGGTGATTTCAATTATCCTACTGTCTACTGGGAAACATACCTGACCACAAACTGAGAGTTTCTTGGACTTTGTCAATGCAAATGTTCTGCAACAGCTAGTCAGCACAGCCACGAGGGGCTCAGATTTCCTGGACGTGGTATTCACTAACATGGGAAAGCACTGCATCCCCTCCAGTGTGATGTTTTTCCTTGTAAGATCGGACCATAAATCATTCTCATTTGATGTAATTATAAGACCAGATACCCCATCAAGCTCAAAAATGTTTAAGAATTTTTCAAAGACAAATTACCTCTTACTAAGTGATGGTATAAAAAGTTTCAAAACCCCCTCAAATGCAGATAACATGGACTCCTATGCAGTGGTGTAGACCAATGCCCTGTACAACTACTTAAGCTGTTGTATAGAATTGGCTGTGCCTGACGGGATTAAAAGCAGGTCTTGCTGAAAAAATAAGCCAGCCTGGTGGACCCCTAGTATGAACAAGCTATACAACAAGAAAAATAAATTAATGCCCAAGAACAAGAACTGGCTCAGCAGAGGAAGAAATTCAAACAGCCAAATTAGAGATCTTGTCAAGTCCTCCAAAGCTAATAATGAAGTAAAAATAGCCTCCCTAGCTAAGGATAATCACAAGGCATCCCTTAACTACATCTGTAATCTAAAAGGGGATACTCAGCTATGTGCTGAACTGGTTGTATGGCACCACCCATACTCAACCGGAGGTAACAGCGACAGATATGGAGCAGACTTCACCCTTGCTTCCCCTCCAGTCATCTCCCAGAATATAACCACCACCATTCCTCAGCCTATTATCTGAAGAGAGCAGCTCATCTCGGCGCTCTCAGTGGCCAAAAACATGGCATCAATAGGGCCAGACAACATCCCAGGTTGCCTTTAAAATAACTTAGAACATGACCTAGCAGACCCACTTGGATTCCTGTTTAACAAGAGCCTGCAAACTGACTATGTTCCGGTGGAATTGACGACAGCAACAGTGATTCCTCTGCACAAAGGGGGACCATCAACTGACCCAGGGAATTATAGGCCATGCGCTTGACTAGCCTCATTTTCAAGGCCATGGAAAGAATCATTATGGACCCTATTAACAAGGCCATAGATAATCTCCAAACTCTAGACCGAACCCAGTTCAGATTCATTAAAGTTAGATCATGCCTGTTGAACATGGCTGACTTCTTTGAGAACGTTACCAAGACCCTGGATGAGGGAAAGTGCATACCACCTATTTTGACCTAGTCAGGCCATTTGACAATATCCCTCACTCAGGTAGTAAAGAAAAACTCTACCAGTTGGGAATTAGCCCCTACATTACCAGATGGGTAGCCAACTGGCTCACCAACAGGTCATATGCTGTCAAAGTGGGTGACTTCACCTCTAGCAAAACACCAGTCACCAGTTGCATACCACAGGGTTCTGTGCTGGGCCCCTTACTGTTCAGAATTTATTTCTCATAAGTCCAGGCAAACTTGGACAACCTGTGGCTGACCAGGTTCACTGATGATTGCAAACTGGGAACAATCATTGAGTCCTCCAGCAATGTTAATATTCTGCAGACAGGGTTAACGCAGACAAAGGACCTGTGTCAAAGCCACAGATTAAAGCTAAATGCATAAAATACATTATTATTTCCTCTGGAAAAGCTGAAATCCCTGCTAATTACATTATAGATAGTACCACTCTAAATGTAGAGCCAGTGGTACATAATTTGGGTACTTAGGTTGGTAGCAATCTGAACTTTCACCATCACATATCCATAGTAGTAAGGAAATCCTTGTATGTGGCACATCTTTTAAGTAAAAGCATCACATTTAGATCTAAGAATGTTATAATTCCATTCTAATAATTTCTGATCAGATCAGTATTTAGTACAATGCTCCCTTTTACATGTACCTCACTAGACACGTGAAACAATTGGAGAGACCACAGAGGTTTCTCACCAAGAAATTACAGGGCACAAAGTCTTGTGAGGAAAGGCTGAAAGCCCTGTCACTGTATTCTGTCTCCTACAGGTTGCCAATGGATGACCTGTGCCTGGCTTGCAGGGCAGTCTCTGCTACATATTTGTAAATTAAACTGCACAAGGGTCACTCATTCCAAGGATCTTAACCTAGCCTCTGACATGAACAGGTCATGCTGTAGAGATACATCTTCCAGAGACTGCCACTTCTCTGGAACAAGCTTCCTATTCACATGAAACAGAGCCCCTCCCTGACCCTCTTCATACCCAACCTAGATTAATGGATGGGTGACCACAAATTCACTCCTAGAGTGGTGCCTATGTCTCTCCTGGACAGAGGATGTCAGTGTTAATTACCACAGACCCTTACCTCTGTGAACTTCATTCACCTAACCAGTGACAACTGGGGCAACTCGGGATAAATATGGCTTGGCTTGTCACGGCTCTAGGGCCATTAGCCTAGTAACCTTTTATGAACCTATGTGAGTGAGTTTTAATATATTGTCACATAATTTTAAAGGAATCATTTTGAGATCCACCATTATGAATAAAAGTAGATAACATGTTCATATTTTGCTTGGAATGCAGCACTGCACAGCAAATCCATAGTCTTTTTTTGAAGCTGCATTGTTATTTATGCCAGGGACTGTAAAACAAACCCAATTATATTAAAGCAGGGATTATAAAGATGTTGGCAGTTTGTAACTATGCCATTAGAATACTGGAATTTACAGTTTCAAGATTACAAATAAAAACTTAAATGTTTGGCAAATTTTGACAATTAGCATATTGTGGTACTCCTGGAATCAGGAATGGAAAGAATCCTGATGAGGAAGGCTGATAGATTTTTTAGCATACAACAGTCATCAAGATAGCAGCCAAATCTGTTTCATGGCCAGAAGAAGCTGTCAGTCAAACTTTACCCATTTCATGATTGGCCACAGGCAAACATGACAGGTAGGTGAGCACCAGCAGACATGTTCTATCTGAACTTCAGCAAGACCTTTGATTCGATTCCACACAGATGGCTGACAGGAAAACTGGAGTTGGTGGGGTTAGGACTGAGACTGAGTAATGGACTGCTACGTGGATGAATGGTAGGCCACAGAGAGCTGTTGGTGAAAGTGGTGATGTAGAGCGGGGAAAGAACTGACTGGGGTGTGGCACAAGTCTGTCGTGGGTCCAGTTTTCTTCAGTGTGTTTCTCTCAGGCATATTTGAGGGAACAGAACACAGGCTTGTCCTCTTTGTTGATGACACAAGCAATTGGAGGCAATCATAAAATTGGGGGTGAGGGATAATTTTAAGGAAACTCATGGAAAAGCTGACAAAGTGGGCAGAGAACTGCAAGCCTAGATCTCAAGCTTACATATCCAAAATCTGAAGCAGTATGTCTCATAATATGGACCAAATTAATAAAATGTGGAAACCTTATTAAAAACTCACTGACAACTTCAACTTCCTAGGATGCTCATTGCAAGTATAAATATATATTATTTTATACTTACAAAAAAGTTTTTTTCCTGGTGAATTTAATACATTTGTTATTTATCATGGATATTAGTTTTAACAATGAATGAGTGACAGACCCTTTCAATGCAGAAGAGCATAGAGAATGGACTTTTTAAGATTTAAAATGAGGAATGTTCCTTGTAATGAGGTATGGTTTAGAGTTATGGGTGCAAGGTGAGGTCCAATGATGAAAAATGAATGCAGTATAGTGTGCTTAGGCCTCAACAGCCATGATCTGAAGTAGAGCAGGGATAGTTAAACTGATAGAACAGGAAAATCACAGCTGGGACTGACTTAAAGATGACAGCAAGTGGCAGAGGCAGCAGCTGGAAGTGAGTGATGGGATGCATCCTCAGGGTTCATTCAATTCCAGGATCAAAAAAGGAATACTTCCACTCTACAGGACTCAGATCAGTTCAAATTTGAATAGTCTGTGTTCTGGAGGTCATACAGTTTAAGAAACATCTGGCTGCTGGAAGTAGTCCATTGGAAAGTTACACAGAAGTTGCATGTGATGGAGGAGGAAGAATGTTGCCAGAGACTAAAGGAGCTAGATCTGTTCTTGTAGAGCAAGAGAATACATAATGTTGATACATGTGATCACATGGGGTTTAAGGGTCATTCTGAACAGGAAAGATAAAGGGAGAGTAGAGGACACAGACAACAGATTGTAGGGGTTAAATGGCCCTGGATTTCTGGAAATACCTCACAGAAAGGGTTGTGGACCTGTGGAATGAACTATAAGTAGTGGAGAGGAAAATCAAAGAGACATTCAAGAAGGCATAGGACATGTGCAGAAAGATTAAAGAGAAAGGGAGGGATGTAGAGGATGCTGAATATGAAATGCATTGAAAATTCAGACTAGATAGGCTTAATATCACTGTTTAATTTGTCCAAGCCCTTTGGGTTTCTTATACCATGACAGGAATGCATCATATTCCTAATTCAAAGTATGATTAAAGTTCATGAAATTAATATTGTTTCAATCTTTGATGTTAGCCAGAAGTGCTCTTTGTAGCACCAACAATGTGCCCAGTATTTTTTTATTTATTTTTTTATTTATTTAACATTTGTTGACCGGGAAAGTCCGACTAGGTTCCACATAGCCTGTTTTCAGCGGAGGCCTGGGGAGAAATGTTCCAGATGCATGTCTTTAGAATGTGGGAGGAAACCCACGCGAACACAGGGAGAACATGCAAACTCCACACAGAAGGCACCCCAGCCGAGAATCGAACCGGAGAACCTCTTGCTGTTAGGTGACAACGTTAACCGCTGCACCACTGTGCCGTCCTATTGACTCCTTCTGCAATTTATATGGAGTTACATGTATCACTAACATATGTAAGTGTGATTGTAATTTTTTTTTATAAGACCCATTGCTCCTATTGCTATTGTAACTGCCTGGGTATCCTTCTTCCATATTGCCCTCATTTCTGCCTGCAAATCCTGGTATTTTATGACTGTGTCTCTCTGTACGTAAGACACTGTAGTCATTGGATGTAGCAATTTCAATGATAAATGCTCCTTTATTCTTCTTTTCATGGGCTACAATATCTGGTTTTCTTGCATCTGTTTTTTTGAACTGTTGGTAATGGGTGATCCCATGTAATATAAATCTTGTTGCACAATCCCCAATGCAACAGTCATATTATTATGCCTTTCACTATACAGTCCTTCTGCCATTAGTATATCACAATATGCAACAAGATGTACAACTGTTCCAAATTCTGTTTTACAAAATCTACATTTGTCTGTTTCTCCCACATGTTCAATGGACTTTGTAAACCAGCATGTATGTAGTGCACTGTCTTCGGCCACCAATATTAACCTTTCATGTTTTGATTTAAACTCACCTCTCCTTAACCATTCCTGTGTTTGATCTTGATCAGCAAGAGGTTGTTCCAAGAGTTTTCTGTACTTGCAACTATATTTATGTATTTTTTCACATTTCCTGCTTTCTCATCTGATTCTTCACCTTATATTCTTTTTTTTGTACATTCCGTTGTTGCCTGATTTTTATCTAGTTCTGGTTTGATTTTCATTCCCATTTGACACCAATATGCTTCTGCTAAACTAAACAGGGAAGTCATCTTAGACTTATTCTCCTCATGTTTTAAAACTTTCACTTTTTTAGGATCTTGTGAGGTCTGCAGACATGTGCAGTCCTACAATTGCATATCTATACATGTAATCAATTTGAGGATGAATTTTTAAGAACAGTCCTAATTACTGTTCCTTTATTTTATCAAACTTCTAACTTGTGGGGTTTTATTGACTTTCTGTACTATGTTTCTTTCATTTATCTTAATGTGTCTGTTCATCTCTATTAAATCAAGCAACTCTTCTCTTGGATCATTTTCTTCTAAACTGAGGGCGTATTCTTTGTTCTCCATTTCCCACAGGGATTCTTCAGAAAGTTCCAGAGCATCTCCCTCTGCCACATTCTGTTCAATTTCATCCTGTGTCATCTGCTGCTATTACATATGGGAACTCATTGGCCTATCACTCCACAACATTAACTGCATCAGAATTGCCACAATTTCCTGTGCCTTCCCTTGCTGTGCAACTCCAACTGAACTTTTGTACTGATTTCCTATGGAAGGCTCCAAAGTATCTTCATATGGCAACTGATCATATGTTTCCCGCTCCACTGATTTCTCCTTAATTTGTGAATTCATTGCTTTATCCTGCTGTGGTGTTATCAGAGTTAGATTTTCTACACTAAATCCTTCACTTCACAGGTAATTCATAACCTCCATTTCTATTTATTTAACTTCTCCATTGCTAGTCCTCTTTATTTTCATATTATTTGTTTTGTAAAGATTTCCATATCCAGATGCCTTTGCTTGTATTTCTCCTCTCTTTTTTTGTATTGATTAATTTTGCTTTCGCATTTGCATGAATATTGCACCATATTAAATCTTTTTTCTTTCCCATATCCATATTTATTCTTCAGATGTCTCCTGCTCTTACTGTTTCTCCTTACTTGGCAGATGTGTTGTTGTTCCATCGTACTGTAATATAAAATGTGTTAGACTTTCTACACTAAATCCTTTACTTCTCAGGTATTCCATAACTTCAGCTCCTAGTTTTTTAACCTCTACTTTACTAATCATCTGTTCTACATTCTCTGTTTGTGATCTTATTTTATGTATTGTGAAATGTTCTATATCTGGATGCCTTTGCCTGAATTTCTCTTTGAATATCTTTGGGGATGCTTTTTTTGTATTGATTAATTTGGCTTTCTCCTTTGTGTAAATATTGCATCATATCAGATCTGTCTTTCTTTCCGATGTCCATATTTCTTTTTTATACCTTTTAAAAATCTCTAGAGTTTGTTCTTTATATTTTCACACTTCTTCAGTTGCTTCTTTTTCCAAATGGCCCAAGATTTCTTGGTCTATATAATGTTTTTCATAAATCTGTTGTATTAATGAACACAAATTTGCATTTGAAGCTTTTGACAAATTTTCTTCAAGTATTTCCTTTCCCCTAATTTCTCTCTTAATCTTTTGTATATCTTCTGTCCGGAAGTCCTGGGCTCTTGCATAATAGTAACAATATAGAATTTCTTTCTTATCCTCAGTGGTCCACTCTTATCTTTATGGCTCTTTTTTGGCCTGACAGTTTTTGTGATTTTTGTAGACTACTACTTCTTTCTACAACAGGGGGCCACCCTCCCCCTGAGCCTGTCCTAACCCTATTGTAGGGATGTTTGTTTCCATGTCTTGAGGATTCTACACTATAATTTTTTCAGTCCTGGCACCAGTCGCCTACCAGGATTGGACACTTTTTATCCTGGGACTTATGCATCCAGCTATCTTTTTATTTTTAACCTACTTCTGTCCATGATATATGCTATATAAAATACAGTCTATATATCAATGTCATCTTTTTTTTTTACTCCAAGTGTTTTTTTTATTAATCTTTCAAATAATTTCATTGTATAATAATCTTAATACATTTTCTGATAAGTAAAACAGTATGATTAACTATATACAATATTTACATTTGGCCTGAAATTAAATTATTATATTGATCAGTCTAGTCAGAGTAACATCATATTAATGAGAGATCATTTGTTCCTTTTTCTTTTACTCTCATTAAGAGTTTGAATTCAAGTTTAGTGTCTCAATCAGTGATAGTATTTTTCCCATGGATTCTTGTTCCATCGTCTTGGTGCTAATCTTAGTTCTTTTACTCTGGTTTCCAGTAATGCAGTTTCCTTCAATATTAGCAGACATTCTTTAAATGATGGTTCCAGATTTGATTTCCATTTTCTGGTAATACATTTTCTAGCATTTTCTAGAATGTTCCATAGTAGGTAGAGATTGCTATTATTTAAATCTAAATCTTCATTAACATTCAACAAAATTAGACATTTAGTTACTACAAATGTATTTGAGAATATGGCTTGTATGAAATTGCTGACATCTTCCCAAAATGTTTTAACTTTAATACAGTCATGACATACCTGTATCCAATCTGCTTTACAACTCTGCAAGCATCTCCAACATGTAACATTATTAGAAGTATTGCATTTTTTAATCTATTTGGCATAAAAAAAGATCAGTGCAAAAATTTCCATGTGTAAATTCTCCAAAATTGTATGTTGGATGTCAATTTAACAGAATTTAGTATTTTGGTTTTGTTTTCCAGGGATAAATTTATTGAATGACCTTTTGTTATATGATTCCAAAATTTTTGATTGATTTTAACTTTCTAATTTATTAAAATTTTATATAATTGTGATGCCAAATTTTCCCAGTTTTGATTATTGTATACTATTTCATATAAATGAGTTATAAGTGTAGGTTTATCTCTAAAAGAAGAATTGTTAATTATTCTGCAAAGATCTTGTGAGTGTTGTAATATGCTTTGTAATAATACCCAGTCTGATGTAGAGAGATTATAAGTTTTTATTATAAGTTGACTATCCAAAACCGTATGTTCATTAATGCATTGTTGCCAGCAAATTAATTGTTTCTTTTCCCAAGTATGAAAACCGCCCTATGCATTTTGTTTGGAAAATGTCTTGTTACATTGAAAAGATATAAAAGTTCTAGCCATAACTTTATATCTGTATTAGAAGTTACAAATCTTCTAAATGAATTATACATATCATTTAAGTATTTTAGATTAGTAGGTTTTGTTAGATTATATTGAAGGCTAGTGCATAAGATATGCCATGGTTTATTAATATGATTGTCTATCAATAAATTCTTTAAAATGGTATTTTCATTTGAATAAATAACAGTGTGGAGAGATTTCCTGTTAGAAGAATAGCACAGATCTATCCAATTTATAATTATTTTAAAAATGGAGGCTCTAATATAAGTTTCAATATCCGGAAATTAATTCCACCTAGTTTCAATGGTCTAATGTGGTGTGTATAAGCTATTATGTTTTTGTTAGGATGCCAAAGAAATCTTAATAATAATGTATTTATTTATTTTTTAAAATATTTGTCTGGTATTACTGGAATAGCTTGTGCTATATATAGGATTTTTGGAAGCAATATCATTTTTATTACTTGCAATCTATCTTCAAATGTTATATCTATTTTGTTCCATTTTATTATATTTGACTTTATTGTGTCTATGATTTCCCTGTAATTTATATTTAAAATTTCTTCTAATGTTGTACTTAATGTTATACCTAGATAGTTTAAAGTGAGAGATTTTTTACCAATTATATGATTATCATTTATTTGAAAATCATTTGTTTTATTCAATATCATAAAATTTGATTTTGTTTTGTTAAAATGTAATCCTGAAATTGAATAACATTTATCAACTTGTATATCTAATTCTTTTAATGAATTTTTAGAAGTAGATGTGGTAAGAAGTATATCATCTGCAAATAACATTATGTTTGAATTATATTGATTATATAAATTTATACTCTCTATTTTGGAATTGTTTTGTATTGAGATGGCAAATATTTCAATGGTTAATGCAAATAATATGGGGGACATGGGACAACCTTGTTTTGTGCCTTTTGTCAATATTATTGATTCAGAGGTGAAAGGTCCTAATTTTACATATGCTAAATTGTTTTTATATATGTTCTTTATTAATGAAATAAAAGAGCTAGGAAACTCATAATATTCTAATATTTCGAACAAGAAATCCCGGTTTAAGGAATCAAAAGCTTTCTCTATATCCAATGCAACTATTAAGGCCTCTTGTTTTTCTCTGTTTAAAATTCAATGATAGTATTCTTTGTATATTATCATAGGTGTGCCTATTATGTATAAATCCTGTTTGATCTTCATTTATAATTTTTATCATAGATTTTTTGATTCTATTGACTAGAATAGCCATAAAGATTTTATAATCATTGTTTAGTAATGAAATTGGTCTATAAGGGCTGCATTTTGATGCATCTTTATTTTCTTTTATTATAGGAGTAATTAATGAACATCTCCAAGAAGGTGGAATGGTGTTGTGTGTTTGTATTTCTATTAAGGTTTTTTGGAAGACTGAGATTATAGATGATGGAAAGATTTTGTATATTTTGGCTATAATACCATACATTCCTGGAGCTTTATTATTTTTGCTTTCTTTGATTTTCTCTGAAATTTCTTTAAGAGTAATTTGCTTTTAAAGTTCTAATTTTAAATTTTCTGGGATTGTTTTAATCAATTCGGGTTTCAAATCTAAATTAAAGTTTTTTTGTTTGAGTTCCTTCCACCTTATTATGTTCTGTAAAATGGTATTTAAAAGCATCTAATATACCACTTATATCTGACACTTTCTTGTTCTTCCTTCCTTCATGTATAATAGTAGTAATGTTATTTCTTTTAGATTGTACTTTAACTCTTATCGCCAAGTTATGCATATGTTTAGGAGAAACAGCATATGAGTTTAATTTTAATCTTTCTAGTGCTAGATTAGTTTTATGTGTTAGCATTTCATTAAACTTTTCATGTAGATTGTTAATTTTCTTATTAGTCAGTGCATTTGTTAAATTATTATTATTTATTTTATTTATTTGATTTTGTATGTTGAGTAATTCTGATTCCCATTATTTTAGTTTATTTTTGTTCCATGTGATAATTTTACCATAAATATAGACTTTTAGATCATCCCAAACCATAACTATGCTGATTTCATTAGTGAGATTAGTGTCTAGAAAGAATTTCAACTCTGTGAGTAGCCAAGGTTTAAATTCTTTTAGTTTCGTAATTTATGCTGGAATTCTTGTCATTTGTATTAATTGTTTAAATTTTGTTTGAATATTAATAAGGATTGCTCTATGATCTGATAATGAACATGGTATGATTGTAAAACTATTTATCTTCGCATCAAGGTCTTGTGCAACAAAAATTTTATCTATTCTTCTTTGGGTTGTAAATCTGTGATCTTGGTGCGAAAATAACAGTGAGTTACTTTCTCTAAATTTGAATGTGTCTATTAAATTGTAATTTTTCAACCCATTTTTTGAGTAGCGTTGCTATAGGCGTTATACGTAATTTTTTTTTGTTGGTGGTCTCTGAATTATCAAGAATGCAATTAAAGTCAGCACCTAATATCAAGCTACCTTTATATGTTTTACTAATAAAGTCTAGATGTTTCTTTGTCATACCTTTTCCTATTCCTGGGAACCAATAAAGATTTACTAATGTCCAGATTCTATTATTGAATTTTATTATAACAAGTGTTATAAGCCCCTCTTTATCTTCATAGCTATAAAGAATTTGGGGATTAATGATGTTTTTTTCTCCATAGTATCATAACTCCTCTAGTTTTGGTTTTATATGATGATTGCACTGTTGTTGTATACTCATTTGGATTCCATAAATGCTTTTCAACAGTCTTTAAAGTGAGTCTCTTGAAGAAATATTACTTGCGCTTTGTTTAATTTTAAGTATTTTAGTAGGTTTGATCTTTTCTTTGGATTATTTAAACTATTTATGTTCAGTGAGAGTAGTGTTAAGTCCATGTTTGTTGTTGAGTTTCATGCTTGCTAATATTTATATTAATATTTGAGTACATTTTATAGTATTGTATTTGGAACATAATTCTCCTTATTTCATGTATCATAAATAGACTGAATCTCTTTTGTAATACTTTTATATTGATGTTTATTTCAGGCCATAATAAAAAAGTTTAAAATGATTTAAGTAAAATTATTTTGATTAATATAATCTTTTCTTTCAATCTTCCCCCCATCACACATGGAATGATATACATTCCTAATCTGATAGACATAAACAAAATATCTACCAGATTAACCCTCATGTTTGGTAGACAGATTTCCTCATGCTCCATTCTTGTATTCTTAGAGACCTTTGAAATTATAAACTAGTATATGTTGAATGATATTTATGGTTCTACATATTATATACATAGTGAAACACATAAGTAATTGTAGGCTATATACATATATATATATATATATATATAAATACATTCCTTATTATGAACATTTAATAACATATCAATCATATGGCTAAGTATATTCATCTCAAATAAGTTAAACCCGACATTCAATTGCTCTAATATCATCTTCTTTTCCCCTTCTCTCTCTCCCTTATGTATATGAACAATTTGCAGAGACACAAACATGTATTTTATATATTATTTTCATTGAACCATTCATAGTGATTGACTGATATCAACTACTGAATCATTTCTGAATCTGATGTGATTATAGATTTTCTATATATGTACATGACAGAACTATTAACATAGTAATACATGCATCAAATGTTCAAGTTAATTATCTAATAGTAGATGATAGATAAAATATTTTCCAAATACATATTGATTGTAATGAAATCTATTTTACATAAGTACATTAAGATTTAAAAAAAAATAATTGAATGGTATATGCTTGTAAATTTCTCATGAATCAAGAAATTGTATTACATACACAGTTGTGATATTGTTTTCTACTAAAAAAAAAAATAAATAAAAACATATAATTTTTGTTAGTGCAAACATATGGTAAGCTCTGCAAACTAGTTATTGTTCAAGATAGTTTAATACTCATAAATTACTTATTATATCCAATGTTTCTTTGACTATTTGGTTATATACGTCAAACCCTAGTTTATAATGCATATTAGAGTCTTACAGTTTTTAGTATTCTTTTGTCTGTTCATATAATCCATAAGTTTGATACATAGATTTTACTATAGGTTAAAGAAATATTTTATAAACTTTTTATACAAGACCCATCTCGTTTATTCATTCAAATATAACAGTTTTAACTTTCTGTCAACAATAACTATTAAACCAACTACATTTTTATTTAGGATAAGCTTACTGATTAAAAAATATCAGACTCAGAGTGCCCAATGAAGTACATTGTAGTATTTCCTTTGTTGTGCAGCTTAGCTATGGTGCAGTAAATGAGTTTCTATGCATGACAAAAAGTAAATTAAGTTTCCAAATAAAAGATATAATCATAACTAGAATCAGTTAAAAATGATATGTCTGTATTTGCACATGTGCACATTGTCAAATCTAGCCATGTAGATATAAACATATTTGTGTATTGTCACTATTTTGTACTCATTTCTGTGCTTATATACATATTTGTAGATTGACACATACAGACTCATATTTCCGTGTTTGAGATTTGTAGAATAAATCACTTAACTATGTTTCTCTAATTCTTACAGTTATTATACATTGTTTTCCTGAACTGTGTAGACTTATTTCTTCCTATTGTTTAGCCTTGTCTTATCATTACTTTTATTATAAAGTACTTCATATTTATTCCAACTAAATATTCTGAGTCTGTCCAAGAGCTTTACAATATACAAGTCAATTCTCCTTTTGAAATACAATCTATTAAAGAGTTAAATGTCAATCTAAGAGAGATTTTCAGCATGTTTATGCTGTTATACCTGTCACTAACTGTACATAATGTAGCCTACTTTTCTATGTCAATGCTGAGGACAATTAAAATCGTATCTGTTGTCAGTTGTAAAATATCATGTCACTGCAGTTTACAGATTAACTGTCCATCAGTATTTTAAAATTGCTGGAATTTGATGTTTAAATCCACTCAACTGATTAACTATATATCCTTTGAATGTGCTATGCTAGGTGTACTGAAAGTCATAATGAGACAATAAAGTGGTATAACAGCACAATACACACGATAAAACTTTGATGTATATATTTTAAATACTTGTGACAAAAAATGAATATGCATTACAGGAACAAATTGGCTAGAAGGCATTAACTGGTATGTATGACACACTGCTTCCTATTACATTACAGGATATCCCTGTCCAGTAAACAAAAGTTACAACTGGATTGCATTTGGTCTTTAACATCTAATTATACATTGTGCTAGTCAACCAACTATTTCATGTAAGCACATGCTAGAAGGGTGACATCTTACAGAATTATCATTTATTTTGGAATTAGCAAATACCTCATACACTAAAAAAAATCTGTTAATGGTCAGTCATCTGCCCTGCACTATTTTTTAACAAAGACACACATGTACCCACAAACCCACACACACACACACACACACACACACACACACACACACACACACACACACACACACACACACACACACACACACACAGGCATGTAAATATTTTTAATTAAAACAATGTAAAAATCTGTCACAGGGTTTTTTATAATGAGTACAACAGCTACAGTCAAGAAGGTTCAAATATAGCTTTGAAATCAGAAGCTTTTGGAAGATAAAATAAATTCTGTACATTTCCTGAATGTTTTGAACATTAATAATCAGCATGTTATCAGGACTATATTAGAGGGTGCTTGTCATTTTAAGACTAACAGAAAGTGTACAGCTGTATTGACATGAAAACTTTTGGTATCTTGACTAACAGTTTATACACTGAATCCCTGCCACTCACCACTCTGTAAAAGTAACTGTTCTTATTTATATTTCAATTTTAGTGATTTAGTTCATGTACTAGTATAGTGGTCTTTTTTCACATTGAATTTTATAATTGTTGTAGTCCAATAAAGCTGAATGTGTTCATACTATTTTTTTCATTTTTCTTACTCTCTCCCTAGTAAGACTATACTGTATTCTGTCCTCTTTCTCTATCTTTTACATCATCGTATCCTTGTAGAGCGTGAGTGCAAGCTATTAGTGTTACTGTCATGTTAAATGATTACAAGGACGCTATTCATGTGTTCGCAAGTGTGTTTGTTGTGAAATGAGCTTGCAGTTTCTTGTAAACAGCCGTTATTTATTCTTATCCTCGTCAGACAGTTCGTGTAAAGAAAAAAAAAGAGAGATGATGCTTTTAAACTGTAACAATGAAGTGTTCAACACCGACCAGTTATATAACTACTATATTTATATTATTTTACCGATACCTACTGCTTATTGCTTGATATCGTGTAGCCACATGAAACCCGATGGTTACAAACCATCTATATGAGCTGCATGTCAGTATTTCTTAAAGGAGACACCCAGATCATTCACTGCTCTTCTCCTTCCTCTCCCCACCTCCCGTTCTCAATTCTATCCCATCAAGACAATCTATTAAGTAATTAAAATGAGCTTTTTGAAAGAAACAATCCCTACAATACTACACATTTAAATTTTATATGAGTGTCGTTGTGCTAACCACTTGACACAAGCAGCCTCATCCTGTAGTAAGTAGAGTTGAAGCATCACTGTATTAAAAAAGAAAAACAGAAGGATTATAAACAATATTATGCATATTGAGACAACCAAAAAAAGTAAATGCACATACGTTTTGGTTTCAGTTTCCTTTAGTATATATTTCACTTTTTAGTAGAATCTTTGAGAGTATTTAAACTTGTTACATTTTTATTTCAGTTCTTTGTTTCTTCTTCTTTACATCAGTCCAGGAATTTTTTCTTTGGATCTATTCAGCGAGTTAGATGTTGACCAGTCCATTTCTTCTGAAATTGTAATTATATTATTCTTCTTGTTAAAAGAAGCTGCCTCATCTATGTTGTCGAAGGTTCTCATTTCATTTGAGTGAAGAATCTTGATTTTTGCAGGGTATGCAAGTTGAGCTTTAATTTTGTTTTGTTTCAGGAATTTTGCAAATGGCCATGCTTTCTTCCTTAAACCTAGAACTCTAGTTGAATAGTCATTATCAAATCTTATTTGGTGTTGTTTATACTTTAAAGGACTTTTCCTCCATGCTGACTTTAGTATAAGTTCTTTATCAAGGTATGATAAAAACTTTATTACAATGGATCTAGGAGAAGTACTAGGAGATGATGATACAGGTTTTCCTATGGCTCGATGAGCCCTTTCTATGCCATTTGATAGTCCTTCTTTTAGGTCTAAGAATTCCGGCAACCAGGAATTTAAAAATAAAATAATGTCCTCACCCTCAGCTTTCTCTGGAAGACCAAATATTCTAATATTTGTGCGCCTTTCTCTGTTTTCTAAATCATCTATCTTCTTGATTAACCAGTTATTTTGTTGTAAGAGAAATTCACTTTGGTTCTCTTCTTCCTTCAACCTTCCATCTACATCAGAGAGATGTTTCAATGTCCATTATTTTTGTTTGTTGCTGCTGTAATAATTCTTTAAAGACATCTGTTTGTTTTTGGCAGTTCTCTTTTAGATTTTCAAGGTTGTCCTTAAAATTATAAATTTTCAATGACAGCTCCTGCAGTACAGAGGACATCAATTGGATTTCCTTCTTCAAGGCTGTTTCAGAGTGTGAGTTCTTTGAGTTACTCATTCCCAAGTGGCTATAGTAGTCTCCAGATTAATTTGACAGGAAAATATTGACAACAAGCTTTTAAAGTTAGTACACTATTAGTTCATAAGTTTATCAATAATAATTGGATATTTTTGTTCAATTAAATTAATTATTAATTAATCATTTGACAATATCCCTCACTCAGGTAGTAAAGAAAAACTCTACCAGTTGGGAATTAGCCCCTACATTACCAGATGGGTAGCCAACTGGCTCACCAACAGGTCATATGCTGTCAAAGTGGGTGACTTCACCTCTAGCAAAACACCAGTCACCAGTTGCATACCACAGGGTTCTGTGCTGGGCCCCTTACTGTTCAGAATTTATTTCTCATAAGTCCAGGCAAACTTGGACAACCTGTGGCTGACCAGGTTCACTGATGATTGCAAACTGGGAACAATCATTGAGTCCTCCAGCAATGTTAATATTCTGCAGACAGGGTTAACGCAGACAAAGGACCTGTGTCAAAGCCACAGATTAAAGCTAAATGCATAAAATACATTATTATTTCCTCTGGAAAAGCTGAAATCCCTGCTAATTACATTATAGATAGTACCACTCTAAATGTAGAGCCAGTGGTACATAATTTGGGTACTTAGGTTGGTAGCAATCTGAACTTTCACCATCACATATCCATAGTAGTAAGGAAATCCTTGTATGTGGCACATCTTTTAAGTAAAAGCATCACATTTAGATCTAAGAATGTTATAATTCCATTCTAATCATTTCTGATCAGATCAGTATTTAGTACAATGCTCCCTTTTACATGTACCTCACTAGACACATGAAACAATTGGAGAGACCACAGAGGTTTCTCACTAAGAAATTACAGGGCACAAAGTCTTGTGAGGAAAGGCTGAAAGCCCTGTCACTGTATTCTGTCTCCTACAGGTTGCCAATGGATGACCTGTGCCTGGCTTGCAGGGCAGTCTCTGCTACATATTTGTAAATTAAACTGCACAAGGGTCACTCATTCCAAGGATCTTAACCTAGCCTCTGACATGAACAGGTCATGCTGTAGAGATACATCTTCCAGAGACTGCCACTTCTCTGGAACAAGCTTCCTATTCACATGAAACAGAGCCCCTCCCTGACCCTCTTCATACCCAACCTAGATTAATGGATGGGTGACCACAAATTCACTCCTAGAGTGGTGCCTATGTCTCTCCTGGACAGAGGATGTCAGTGTTAATTACCACAGACCCTTACCTCTGTGAACTTCATTCACCTAACCAGTGACAACTGGGGCAACTCGGGATAAATATGGCTTGGCTTGTCACGGCTCTAGGGCCATTAGCCTAGTAACCTTTTATGAACCTATGTGAGTGAGTTTTAATATATTGTCACATAATTTTAAAGGAATCATTTTGAGATCCACCATTATGAATAAAAGTAGATAACATGTTCATATTTTGCTTGGAATGCAGCACTGCACAGCAAATCCATAGTCTTTTTTTGAAGCTGCATTGTTATTTATGCCAGGGACTGTAAAACAAACCCAATCATATTAAAGCAGGGATTATAAAGATGTTGGCAGTTTGTAACTATGCCATTAGAATACTGGAATTTACAGTTTCAAGATTACAAATAAAAACTTAAATGTTTGGCAAATTTTGACAATTAGCATATTGTGGTACTCCTGGAATCAGGAATGGAAAGAATCCTGATGAGGAAGGCTGATAGATTTTTTAGCATACAACAGTCATCAAGATAGCAGCCAAATCTGTTTCATGGCCAGAAGAAGCTGTCAGTCAAACTTTACCCATTTCATGATTGGCCACAGGCAAACATGACAGGTAGGTGAGCACCAGCAGACATGTTCTATCTGAACTTCAGCAAGACCTTTGATTCGATTCCACACAGATGGCTGACAGGAAAACTGGAGTTGGTGGGGTTAGGACTGAGACTGAGTAATGGACTGCTACGTGGATGAATGGTAGGCCACAGAGAGCTGTTGGTGAAAGTGGTGATGTAGAGCGGGGAAAGAACTGACTGGGGTGTGGCACAAGTCTGTCGTGGGTCCAGTTTTCTTCAGTGTGTTTCTCTCAGGCATATTTGAGGGAACAGAACACAGGCTTGTCCTCTTTGTTGATGACACAAGCAATTGGAGGCAATCATAAAATTGGGGGTGAGGGATAATTTTAAGGAAACTCATGGAAAAGCTGACAAAGTGGGCAGAGAACTGCAAGCCTAGATCTCAAGCTTACATATCCAAAATCTGAAGCAGTACGTCTCATAATATGGACCAAATTAATAAAATGTGGAAACCTTATTAAAAACTCACTGACAACTTCAACTTCCTAGGATGCTCATTGCAAGTATAAATATATATTATTTTATACTTACAAAAAAGTTTTTTTCCTGGTGAATTTAATACATTTGTTATTTATCATGGATATTAGTTTTAACAATGAATGAGTGACAGACCCTTTCAATGCAGAAGAGCATAGAGAATGGACTTTTTAAGATTTAAAATGAGGAATGTTCCTTGTAATGAGGTATGGTTTAGAGTTATGGGTGCAAGGTGAGGTCCAATGATGAAAAATGAATGCAGTATAGTGCGCTTAGGCCTCAACAGCCATGATCTGAAGTAGAGCAGGGATAGTTAAACTGATAGAACAGGAAAATCACAGCTGGGACTGACTTAAAAGATGACAGCAAGTGGCAGAGGCAGCAGCTGGAAGTGAGTGATGGGATGCATCCTCAGGGTTCATTCAATTCCAGGATCAAAAAAGGAATACTTCCACTCTACAGGACTCAGATCAGTTCAAATTTGAATAGTCTGTGTTCTGGAGGTCATACAGTTTAAGAAACATCTGGCTGCTGGAAGTAGTCCATTGGAAAGTTACACAGAAGTTGCATGTGATGGAGGAGGAAGAATGTTGCCAGAGACTAAAGGAGCTAGATCTGTTCTTGTAGAGCAAGAGAATACATAATGTTGATACATGTGATCACATGGGGGTTTAAGGGGTCATTCTGAACAGGAAAGATAAAGGGAGAGTAGAGGACACAGACAACAGATTGTAGGGGTTAAATGGCCCCTGGATTTCTGGAAATACCTCACAGAAAGGGTTGTGGACCTGTGGAATGAACTATAAGTAGTGGAGAGGAAAATCAAAGAGACATTCAAGAAGGCATAGGACATGTGCAGAAAGATTAAAGAGAAAGGGAGGGATGTAGAGGATGCTGAATATGAAATGCATTGAAAATTCAGACTAGATAGGCTTAATATCACTGTTTAATTTGTCCAAGCCCTTTGGGTTTCTTATACCATGACAGGAATGCATCATATTCCTAATTCAAAGTATGATTAAAGTTCATGAAATTAATATTGTTTCAATCTTTGATGTTAGCCAGAAGTGCTCTTTGTAGCACCAACAATGTGCCCAGTATTTTTTTATTTATTTTTTTATTTATTTAACATTTGTTGACCGGCAAAGTCCGACTAGGTTCCACAGAGCCTGTTTTCAGCGGAGGCCTGGGGAGAAATGTTCCAGATGCATGTCTTTAGAATGTGGGAGGAAACCCACGCGAACACAGGGAGAACATGCAAACTCCACACAGAAGGCACCCCAGCCGAGAATCGAACCGGAGAACCTCTTGCTGTTAGGTGACAACGTTAACCGCTGCACCACTGTGCCGTCCTATTGACTCCTTCTGCAATTTATATGGAGTTACATGTATCACTAACATATGTAAGTGTGATTGTAATTTTTTTTTATAAGACCCATTGCTCCTATTGCTATTGTAACTGCCTGGGTATCCTTCTTCCATATTGCCCTCATTTCTGCCTGCAAATCCTGGTATTTTATGACTGTGTCTCTCTGTACGTAAGACACTGTAGTCATTGGATGTAGCAATTTCAATGATAAATGCTCCTTTATTCTTCTTTTCATGGGCTACAATATCTGGTTTTCTTGCATCTGTTTTTTTGAACTGTTGGTAATGGGTGATCCCATGTAATATAAATCTTGTTGCACAATCCCCAATGCAACAGTCATATTATTATGCCTTTCACTATACAGTCCTTCTGCCATTAGTATATCACAATATGCAACAAGATGTACAACTGTTCCAAATTCTGTTTTACAAAATCTACATTTGTCTGTTTCTCCCACATGTTCAATGGACTTTGTAAACCAGCATGTATGTAGTGCACTGTCTTCGGCCACCAATATTAACCTTTCATGTTTTGATTTAAACTCACCTCTCCTTAACCATTCCTGTGTTTGATCTTGATCAGCAAGAGGTTGTTCCAAGAGTTTTCTGTACTTGCAACTATATTTATGTATTTTTTCACATTTCCTGCTTTCTCATCTGATTCTTCACCTTATATTCTTTTTTTTGTACATTCCGTTGTTGCCTGATTTTTATCTAGTTCTGGTTTGATTTTCATTCCCATTTGACACCAATATGCTTCTGCTAAACTAAACAGGGAAGTCATCTTAGACTTATTCTCCTCATGTTTTAAAACTTTCACTTTTTTAGGATCTTGTGAGGTCTGCAGACATGTGCAGTCCTACAATTGCATATCTATACATGTAATCAATTTGAGGATGAATTTTTTAAGAACAGTCCTAATTACTGTTCCTTTATTTTATCAAACTTCTAACTTGTGGGGTTTTATTGACTTTCTGTACTATGTTTCTTTCATTTATCTTAATGTGTCTGTTCATCTCTATTAAATCAAGCAACTCTTCTCTTGGATCATTTTCTTCTAAACTGAGGGCGTATTCTTTGTTCTCCATTTCCCACAGGGATTCTTCAGAAAGTTCCAGAGCATCTCCCTCTGCCACATTCTGTTCAATTTCATCCTGTGTCATCTGCTGCTATTACATATGGGAACTCATTGGCCTATCACTCCACAACATTAACTGCATCAGAATTGCCACAATTTCCTGTGCCTTCCCTTGCTGTGCAACTCCAACTGAACTTTTGTACTGATTTCCTATGGAAGGCTCCAAAGTATCTTCATATGGCAACTGATCATATGTTTCCCGCTCCACTGATTTCTCCTTAATTTGTGAATTCATTGCTTTATCCTGCTGTGGTGTTATCAGAGTTAGATTTTCTACACTAAATCCTTCACTTCACAGGTAATTCATAACCTCCATTTCTATTTATTTAACTTCTCCATTGCTAGTCCTCTTTCTTTTCATATTATTTGTTTTGTAAAGTTTTCCATATCCAGATGCCTTTGCTTGTATTTCTCCTCTCTTTTTTTGTATTGATTAATTTTGCTTTCGCATTTGCATGAATATTGCACCATATTAAATCTTTTTTTTCTTTCCCATATCCATATTTATTCTTCAGATGTCTCCTGCTCTTACTGTTTCTCCTTACTTGGCAGATGTGTTGTTGTTCCATCGTACTGTAATATAACATGTGTTAGACTTTCTACACTAAATCCTTTACTTCTCAGGTATTCCATAACTTCAGCTCCTAGTTTTTTAACCTCTACTTTACTAATCATCTGTTCTACATTCTCTGTTTGTGATCTTATTTTATGTATTGTGAAATGTTCTATATCTGGATGCCTTTGCCTGAATTTCTCTTTGAATATCTTTGGGGATGCTTTTTTTGTATTGATTAATTTGGCTTTCTCCTTTGTGTAAATATTGCATCATATCAGATCTGTCTTTCTTTCCGATGTCCATATTTCTTTTTTATACCTTTTAAAAATCTCTAGAGTTTGTTCTTTATATTTTCACACTTCTTCAGTTGCTTCTTTTTCCAAATGGCCCAAGATTTCTTGGTCTATATAATGTTTTTCATAAATCTGTTGTATTAATGAACACAAATTTGCATTTGAAGCTTTTGACAAATTTTCTTCAAGTATTTCCTTTCCCCTAATTTCTCTCTTAATCTTTTTGTATATCTTCTGTCCGGAAGTCCTGGGCTCTTGCATAATAGTAACAATATAGAATTTCTTTCTTATCCTCAGTGGTCCACTCTTATCTTTATGGCTCTTTTTTGGCCTGACAGTTTTTGTGATTTTTGTAGACTACTACTTCTTTCTACAACAGGGGGCCACCCTCCCCCTGAGCCTGTCCTAACCCTATTGTAGGGATGTTTGTTTCCATGTCTTGAGGATTCTACACTATAATTTTTTTTCAGTCCTGGCACCAGTGCGCCTACCAGGATTGGACACTTTTTTATCCTGGGACTTATGCATCCAGCTATCTTTTTATTTTTTAACCTACTTCTGTCCATGATATATGCTATATAAAATACAGTCTATATATCAATGTCATCTTTTTTTTTTACTCCAAGTGTTTTTTTTATTAATCTTTCAAATAATTTCATTGTATAATAATCTTAATACATTTTCTGATAAGTAAAACAGTATGATTAACTATATACAATATTTACATTTGGCCTGAAATTAAATTATTATATTGATCAGTCTAGTCAGAGTAACATCATATTAATGAGAGATCATTTGTTCCTTTTTCTTTTACTCTCATTAAGAGTTTGAATTCAAGTTTAGTGTCTCAATCAGTGATAGTATTTTTTCCCATGGATTCTTGTTCCATCGTCTTGGTGCTAATCTTAGTTCTTTTACTCTGGTTTCCAGTAATGCAGTTTCCTTCAATATTAGCAGACATTCTTTAAATGATGGTTCCAGATTTGATTTCCATTTTCTGGTAATACATTTTCTAGCATTTTCTAGAATGTTCCATAGTAGGTAGAGATTGCTATTATTTAAATCTAAATCTTCATTAACATTCAACAAAATTAGACATTTAGTTACTACAAATGTATTTGAGAATATGGCTTGTATGAAATTGCTGACATCTTCCCAAAATGTTTTAACTTTAATACAGTCATGACATACCTGTATCCAATCTGCTTTACAACTCTGCAAGCATCTCCAACATGTAACATTATTAGAAGTATTGCATTTTTTAATCTATTTGGCATAAAAAAAAGATCAGTGCAAAAATTTCCATGTGTAAATTCTCCAAAATTGTATGTTGGATGTCAATTTAACAGAATTTAGTATTTTGGTTTTGTTTTCCAGGGATAAATTTATTGAATGACCTTTTGTTATATGATTCCAAAATTTTTGATTGATTTTAACTTTCTAATTTATTAAAATTTTATATAATTGTGATGCCAAATTTTCCCAGTTTTGATTATTGTATACTATTTCATATAAATGAGTTATAAGTGTAGGTTTATCTCTAAAGAAGAATTGTTAATTATTCTGCAAAGATCTTGTGAGTGTTGTAATATGCTTTGTAATAATACCCAGTCTGATGTAGAGAGATTATAAGTTTTTATTATAAGTTGACTATCCAAAACCGTATGTTCATTAATGCATTGTTGCCAGCAAATTAATTGTTTCTTTTCCCAAGTATGAAAACCGCCCTATGCATTTTGTTTGGAAAATGTCTTGTTACATTGAAAAGATATAAAAGTTCTAGCCATAACTTTATATCTGTATTAGAAGTTACAAATCTTCTAAATGAATTATACATATCATTTAAGTATTTTAGATTAGTAGGTTTTGTTAGATTATATTGAAGGCTAGTGCATAAGATATGCCATGGTTTATTAATATGATTGTCTATCAATAAATTCTTTAAAATGGTATTTTCATTTGAATAAATAACAGTGTGGAGAGATTTCCTGTTAGAAGAATAGCACAGATCTATCCAATTTATAATTATTTTAAAAATGGAGGCTCTAATATAAGTTTCAATATCCGGGAAATTAATTCCACCTAGTTTCAATGGTCTAATGTGGTGTGTATAAGCTATTATGTTTTTGTTAGGATGCCAAAGAAATCTTAATAATAATGTATTTATTTATTTTTTTAAATATTTGTCTGGTATTACTGGAATAGCTTGTGCTATATATAGGATTTTTGGAAGTAATATCATTTTTATTACTTGCAATCTATCTTCAAATGTTATATCTATTTTGTTCCATTTTATTATATTTGACTTTATTGTGTCTATGATTTCCCTGTAATTTATATTTAAAATTTCTTCTAATGTTGTACTTAATGTTATACCTAGATAGTTTAAAGTGAGAGATTTTTTACCAATTATATGATTATCATTTATTTGAAAATCATTTGTTTTATTCAATATCATAAAATTTGATTTTGTTTTGTTAAAATGTAATCCTGAAATTGAATAACATTTATCAACTTGTATATCTAATTCTTTTAATGAATTTTTAGAAGTAGATGTGGTAAGAAGTATATCATCTGCAAATAACATTATGTTTGAATTATATTGATTATATAAATTTATACTCTCTATTTTGGAATTGTTTTGTATTGAGATGGCAAATATTTCAATGGTTAATGCAAATAATATGGGGGACATGGGACAACCTTGTTTTGTGCCTTTTGTCAATATTATTGATTCAGAGGTGAAAGGTCCTAATTTTACATATGCTAAATTGTTTTTATATATGTTCTTTATTAATGAAATAAAAGAGCTAGGAAACTCATAATATTCTAATATTTCGAACAAGAAATCTCGGTTTAAGGAATCAAAAGCTTTCTCTATATCCAATGCAACTATTAATGCCTCTTGTTTTTCTCTGTTTAAAATGCAATGATAGTATTCTTTGTATATTATCATAGGTGTGCCTATTATGTATAAATCCTGTTTGATCTTCATTTATAATTTTTATCATAGATTTTTTGATTCTATTGACTAGAATAGCCATAAAGATTTTATAATCATTGTTTAGTAATGAAATTGGTCTATAAGGGCTGCATTTTGATGCATCTTTATTTTCTTTTATTATAGGAGTAATTAATGAACATCTCCAAGAAGGTGGAATGGTGTTGTGTGTTTGTATTTCTATTAAGGTTTTTTGGAAGACTGAGATTATAGATGATGGAAAGATTTTGTATATTTTGGCTATAATACCATACATTCCTGGAGCTTTATTATTTTTGCTTTCTTTGATTTTCTCTGAAATTTCTTTAAGAGTAATTTGCTTTTAAAGTTCTAATTTTAAATTTTCTGGGATTGTTTTAATCAATTCGGGTTTCAAATCTAAATTAAAGTTTTTTTGTTTGAGTTCCTTCCACCTTATTATGTTCTGTAAAATGGTATTTAAAAGCATCTAATATACCACTTATATCTGACACTTTCTTGTTCTTCCTTCCTTCATGTATAATAGTAGTAATGTTATTTCTTTTAGATTGTACTTTAACTCTTATCGCCAAGTTATGCATATGTTTAGGAGAAACAGCATATGAGTTTAATTTTAATCTTTCTAGTGCTAGATTAGTTTTATGTGTTAGCATTTCATTAAACTTTTCATGTAGATTGTTAATTTTCTTATTAGTCAGTGCATTTGTTAAATTATTATTATTTATTTTATTTATTTGATTTTGTATGTTGAGTAATTCTGATTCCCATTATTTTAGTTTATTTTTGTTCCATGTGATAATTTTACCATAAATATAGACTTTTAGATCATCCCAAACCATAACTATGCTGATTTCATTAGTGAGATTAGTGTCTAGAAAGAATTTCAACTCTGTGAGTAGCCAAGGTTTAAATTCTTTTAGTTTCAGAATTTATGCTGGAATTCTTGTCATTTGTATTAATTGTTTAAATTTTGTTTGAATATTAATAAGGATTGCTCTATGATCTGATAATGAACATGGTATGATTGTAAAACTATTTATCTTCGCATCAAGGTCTTGTGCAACAAAAATTTTATCTATTCTTCTTTGGGTTGTAAATCTGTGATCTTGGTGCGAAAATAACAGTGAGTTACTTTCTCTAAATTTGAATGTGTCTATTAAATTGTAATTTTTCAACCCATTTTTTGAGTAGCGTTGCTATAGGCGTTATACGTAATTTTTTTTTGTTGGTGGTCTCTGAATTATCAAGAATGCAATTAAAGTCAGCACCTAATATCAAGCTACCTTTATATGTTTTACTAATAAAGTCTAGATGTTTCTTTGTCATACCTTTTCCTATTCCTGGTAACCAATAAAGATTTACTAATGTCCAGATTCTATTATTGAATTTTATTATAACAAGTGTTATAAGCCCCTCTTTATCTTCATAGCTATAAAGAATTTGGGGATTAATGATGTTTTTTTCTCCATAGTATCATAACTCCTCTAGTTTTGGTTTTATATGATGATTGCACTGTTGTTGTATACTCATTTGGATTCCATAAATGCTTTTCATCATCTTTAAAGTGAGTCTCTTGAAGAAATATTACTTGCGCTTTGTTTAATTTTAAGTATTTTAGTAGGTTTGATCTTTTCTTTGGATTATTTAAACTATTTATGTTCAGTGAGAGTAGTGTTAAGTCCATGTTTGTTGTTGAGTTTCATGCTTGCTAATATTTATATTAATATTTGAGTACATTTTATAGTATTGTATTTGGAACATAATTCTCCTTATTTCATGTATCATAAATAGACTGAATCTCTTTTGTAATACTTTTATATTGATGTTTATTTCAGGCCATAATAAAAAAGTTTAAAATGATTTAAGTAAAATTATTTTGATTAATATAATCTTTTCTTTCAATCTTCCCCCCATCACACATGGAATGATATACATTCCTAATCTGATAGACATAAACAAAATATCTACCAGATTAACCCTCATGTTTGGTAGACAGATTTCCTCATGCTCCATTCTTGTATTCTTAGAGACCTTTGAAATTATAAACTAGTATATGTTGAATGATATTTATGGTTCTACATATTATATACATAGTGAAACACATAAGTAATTGTAGGCTATATACATATATATATATATATATATATATATATATATATATATATATATATATATATATATATAAATACATTCCTTATTATGAACATTTAATAACATATCAATCATATGGCTAAGTATATTCATCTCAAATAAGTTAAACCCGACATTCAATTGCTCTAATATCATCTTCTTTTCCCCTTCTCTCTCTCCCTTATGTATATGAACAATTTGCAGAGACACAAACATGTATTTTATATATTATTTTCATTGAACCATTCATAGTGATTGACTGATATCAACTACTGAATCATTTCTGAATCTGATGTGATTATAGATTTTCTATATATGTACATGACAGAACTATTAACATAGTAATACATGCATCAAATGTTCAAGTTAATTATCTAATAGTAGATGATAGATAAAATATTTTCCAAATACATATTGATTGTAATGAAATCTATTTTACATAAGTACATTAAGATTTTAAAAAAAATAATTGAATGGTATATGCTTGTAAATTTCTCATGAATCAAGAAATTGTATTACATACACAGTTGTGATATTGTTTTCTACTAAAAAAAAATAAAAAAAACATATAATTTTTGTTAGTGCAAACATATGGTAAGCTCTGCAAACTAGTTATTGTTCAAGATAGTTTAATACTCATAAATTACTTATTATATCCAATGTTTCTTTGACTATTTGGTTATATACTTCAAACCCTAGTTTATAATGCATATTAGAGTCTTACAGTTTTTAGTATTCTTTTGTCTGTTCATATAATCCATAAGTTTGATACATAGATTTTACTATAGGTTAAAGAAATATTTTATAAACTTTTTATACAAGACCCATCTCGTTTATTCATTCAAATATAACAGTTTTAACTTTCTGTCAACAATAACTATTAAACCAACTACATTTTTATTTAGGATAAGCTTACTGATTAAAAAATATCAGACTCAGAGTGCCCAATGAAGTACATTGTAGTATTTCCTTTGTTGTGCAGCTTAGCTATGGTACAGTAAATGAGTTTCTATGCATGACAAAAAGTAAATTAAGTTTCCAAATAAAAGATATAATCATAACTAGAATCAGTTAAAAATGATATGTCTGTATTTGCACATGTGCACATTGTCAAATCTAGCCATGTAGATATAAACATATTTGTGTATTGTCACTATTTTGTACTCATTTCTGTGCTTATATACATATTTGTAGATTGACACATACAGACTCATATTTCCGTGTTTGAGATTTGTAGAATAAATCACTTAACTATGTTTCTCTAATTCTTACAGTTATTATACATTGTTTTCCTGAACTGTGTAGACTTATTTCTTCCTATTGTTTAGCCTTGTCTTATCATTACTTTTATTATAAAGTACTTCATATTTATTCCAACTAAATATTCTGAGTCTGTCCAAGAGCTTTACAATATACAAGTCAATTCTCCTTTTGAAATACAATCTATTAAAGAGTTAAATGTCAATCTAAGAGAGATTTTCAGCATGTTTATGCTGTTATACCTATCACTAACTGTACATAATGTAGCCTACTTTTCTATGTCAATGCTGAGGACAATTAAAATCGTATCTGTTGTCAGTTGTAAAATATCATGTCACTGCAGTTTACAGATTAACTGTCCATCAGTATTTTAAAATTGCTGGAATTTGATGTTTAAATCCACTCAACTGATTAACTATATATCCTTTGAATGTGCTATGCTAGGTGTACTGAAAGTCATAATGAGACAATAAAGTGGTATAACAGCACAATACACACGATAAAACTTTGATGTATATATTTTAAATACTTGTGACAAAAAATGAATATGCATTACAGGAACAAATTGGCTAGAAGGCATTAACTGGTATGTATGACACACTGCTGCCTATTACATTACAGGATATCCCTGTCCAGTAAACAAAAGTTAGAACTGGATTGCATTTGGTCTTTAACATCTAATTATACATTGTGCTAGTCAACCAACTATTTCATGTAAGCACATGCTAGAAGGGTGACATCTTACAGAATTATCATTTATTTTGGAATTAGCAAATACCTCATACACTAAAAAAAATCTGTTAATGGTCAGTCATCTGCCCTGCACTATTTTTTAACAAAGACACACATGTACCCACAAACCCACACACACACACAGACACACACACACACACACACACACACACACACACACACACACACACACACACACACACACACACACAGGCATGTAAATATTTTTAATTAAAACAATGTAAAAATCTGTCACAGGGTTTTTTATAATGAGTACAACAGCTACAGTCAAGAAGGTGCAAATATAGCTTTGAAATCAGAAGCTTTTGGAAGATAAAATAAATTCTGTACATTTCCTGAATGTTTTGAACATTAATAATCAGCATGTTATCAGGACTATATTAGAGGGTGCTTGTCATTTTAAGACTAACAGAAAGTGTACAGCTGTATTGACATGAAAACTTTTGGTATCTTGACTAACAGTTTATACACTGAATCCCTGCCACTCACCACTCTGTAAAAGTAACTGTTCTTATTTATATTTCAATTTTAGTGATTTAGTTCATGTACTAGTATAGTGGTCTTTTTTCACATTGAATTTTATAATTGTTGTAGTCCAATAAAGCTGAATGTGTTCATACTATTTTTTTCATTTTTCTTACTCTCTCCCTAGTAAGACTATACTGTATTCTGTCCTCTTTCTCTATCTTTTACATCATCGTATCCTTGTAGAGCGTGAGTGCAAGCTATTAGTGTTACTGTCGTGTTAAATGATTACAAGGACGCTATTCATGTGTTCGCAAGTGTGTTTGTTGTGAAATGAGCTTGCAGTTTCTTGTAAACAGCCGTTATTTATTCTTATCCTCGTCAGACAGTTCGTGTAAAGAAAAAAAAAGAGAGATGATGCTTTTAAACTGTAACAATGAAGTGTTCAACACCGACCAGTTATATAACTACTATATTTATATTATTTTACCGATACCTACTGCTTATTGCTTGATATCGTAGCCACATGAAACCCGATGGTTACAAACCATCTATATGAGCTGCATGTCAGTATTTCTTAAAGGAGACACCCAGATCATTCACTGCTCTTCTCCTTCCTCTCCCCACCTCCCGTTCTCAATTCTATCCCATCAAGACAATCTATTAAGTAATTAAAATGAGCTTTTTGAAAGAAACAATCCCTACAATACTACACATTTAAATTTTATATGAGTGTCGTTGTGCTAACCACTTGACACAAGCAGCCTCATCCTGTAGTAAGTAGAGTTGAAGCATCACTGTATTAAAAAAGAAAAACAGAAGGATTATAAACAATATTATGCATATTGAGACAACCAAAAAAAGTAAATGCACATACGTTTTGGTTTCAGTTTCCTTTAGTATATATTTCACTTTTTAGTAGAATCTTTGAGAGTATTTAAACTTGTTACATTTTTTATTTCAGTTCTTTGTTTCTTCTTCTTTACATCAGTCCAGGAATTTTTTTCTTTGGATCTATTCAGCGAGTTAGATGTTGACCAGTCCATTTCTTCTGAAATTGTAATTATATTATTCTTCTTGTTAAAAGAAGCTGCCTCATCTATGTTGTCGAAGGTTCTCATTTCATTTGAGTGAAGAATCTTGATTTTTGCAGGGTATGCAAGTTGAGCTTTAATTTTGTTTTGTTTCAGGAATTTTGCAAATGGCCATGCTTTCTTCCTTAAACCTAGAACTCTAGTTGAATAGTCATTATCAAATCTTATTTGGTGTTGTTTATACTTTAAAGGACTTTTCCTCCATGCTGACTTTAGTATAAGTTCTTTATCAAGGTATGATAAAAACTTTATTACAATGGATCTAGGAGAAGTACTAGGAGATGATGATACAGGTTTTCCTATGGCTCGATGAGCCCTTTCTATGCCATTTGATAGTCCTTCTTTTAGGTCTAAGAATTCCGGCAACCAGGAATTTAAAAATAAAATAATGTCCTCACCCTCAGCTTTCTCTGGAAGACCAAATATTCTAATATTTGTGCACCTTTCTCTGTTTTCTAAATCATCTATCTTCTTGATTAACCAGTTATTTTGTTTTAAGAGAAATTCACTTTGGTTCTCTTCTTCCTTCAACCTTCCATCTACATCAGAGAGAGATGTTTCAATGTCCATTATTTTTGTTTGTTGCTGCTGTAATAATTCTTTAAAGACATCTGTTTGTTTTTGGCAGTTCTCTTTTAGATTTTCAAGGTTGTCCTTAAAATTATAAATTTTCAATGACAGCTCCTGCAGTACAGAGGACATCAATTGGATTTCCTTCTTCAAGGCTGTTTCAGAGTGTGAGTTCTTTGAGTTACTCATTCCCAAGTGGCTATAGTAGTCTCCAGATTAATTTGACAGGAAAATATTGACAACAAGCTTTTAAAGTTAGTACACTATTAGTTCATAAGTTTATCAATAATAATTGGATATTTTTGTTCAATTAAATTAATTATTTCCCTGTTATTTGAACTAGTTTTGTGGAGCTCTAAAAAAATGCTGCTACCAGTTAGCCATTCAGGCTCCGCCCCCCTATCAATGTCGTCTTGATGAGATTTTGTGAAAACAGGGTCCACCTCATGAAGGTACTCACCAAGACTTGAGGACAAATTCAGTTCCAGCATACTATTCTCCTTTGCTTGCTGACTTATCATCTCTCCATTTGGACCCTTCTACCACCAGGCTAATGTAATATAAGCCAAATATTTGTTTGGCATTTTGAAAGATACCACCTTTCAGTACTGTCAAATAGAAAAGCAATTTAGAAAGCTTTCACTCAGTCTATAATTCTTAGAATACTGGCCCTAAAAGAGGACAGGATGGTCCTGTCATTGGATATAAAAATGTAGATATGACTCTATACTCCTGCTGGTCATACTTTATGAAAGCCAGGAAGATGAAGACACATAGTCAACTAAACTAAAATACCTGAATTTTAAAAATAGTTACAAGAAATGTTAAGTTTTCTTTAACTATAATTCTAGAGTTTTTATGTGCTGCTTGTGCAGATGACCATCATTTAAACAGTTTCAGATGAAAACAGTTATATCTGTCTTACCAAAAAAAAAAATAAATCAAATGTTACCAGCCCCTTAACCTAGAGTTGGTGCAAATGATTGCCAAACCATAGAGTGCTACTCCTTGTTCTGTTTTTTGGTTCAAGTTGTAATTATTGTAAATACTTAAAATCCTTAGCAATTAAACACTATAATTAACATGTGATTGAACTAGAACTTGAACCTAATCCACCTGTGATGGGCATGGGGAAGCTGGAGGACCAGACTAGGGGAGATATATGCTGATGTGATATTTTTTTGGCTGTCCCAGGGGAGGAATGGGGAATGATCCTGATGAGGTCACTTGTCAACATGAGGAATTCTGCAGAGACAAGAAACCCCGGCTGAGTAATTAACTGTAACAGGAAGCAAGACTCATGGAGACAGCATGCACACATGGGAGTAAACAGAAAGTCTCCTCCAAGTTCTTTGCAGGCTGACCTTGTTGAAATAACTACTGAAGGAAGAAAGCTGTGATAAGCAAGGAAAAATGCAGTCTAAGTTGCAGTAGGACAGTCCTAACCTGTTTATGACACCCTTGCAAATGCTGGTGAACCAAAAGCATTTTTCCCTTTAAGCAGGGACTAGCTTGAAATGACATCAGTAGGAAAGTGTGGATTACCCTTTGCTAACTTGTGTACCCCCCACTGAATACACATTCCAACACTTAATCCAACCAACAATATGATGGGCCAGCTGTTCTGCTCTTTTTCAGGTGTGGCGATGATTCACACCTCCACTGAGTGTATCTGCATCTCCTGTATGGAGTACCCTCCCAGCTAAGGGTTATGCCAAGGTGTTACCACTAAGCATGATGGGCTGAAGAGAATGTGGAGCTAGAAGTCATCAGAGTCTGTCAGAAAAATAAGTCCAAACTGCTCATTAGCTGTATAGCTATAAATGTTTCATTCTCCATAAAGGCAAGGTGTACCTGACAAAGATTTATGGCATCATCCATACACAACTAAGTATGTAGGTGGAATGTGTGATTATATTTAATGACAGCACTTCTAAACCCATTTATTCTTATTGTGTATTTACCATATTAATCTGTTTAGAAATACCAAAATACTACATCTTTTTAACACCTTTGAATTATCACACCAAAAGCAGCAGTCCGAATGAACGGTTTGCTGGCAACCAATACAATGAATATAATCCAATACACTGTACAGTGAACCACAACAAGGCAATAATATGTAATGAAATAAAAGGTTTATTATAAAATGTATGTTAGCTTTCACAGTATAACAACTACTTCTTCAGAAGTTTAATCCAATCAACACACTGCATTTAAATACTACTACTCTTACATTGACCAACCAATCAATGCATAAAAGCAATTAACTTCATAAAAGCAATTAACTTCATACAAGTGAAGTTAATTGCTTTTATGCATTGATTGGTTGGTCACTGTAAGAGTAGCAGTATTTAAATGCAGTGTGTCTGAAGAAGAAGTTGTTATACTGCAAAAGCATTGATATACATTTTATAATAAAGCTATTATTTTGTTACATTTTTATTGCCTTGTCGTGGTTTGCTTTAAATTATCACAATTATCACTTAAGGCAAAGGCAAACATACATTTATATAAAATAAAACAATCCATATTAACATGATCCCAGTTACAAACATTTGGCATTACATATATTCTTTTAACTATCATCAATCTAACATTATATAAATTGCTCATTTCATGCCTTCCCTTAAACTTCACTCCTACTCTAAAACATTATTCTGTATATATTGTTCCCAGAATTTATATTTTTGACTAAGTAATTTGCTCCCACTCTTTTCTAAGGATCCCACTTCCAATTATTTTATCTCTGTTACAATATTCAATACCACAAATACAGTTGGTTTAAACTTAATTTTCCATTTTCTAGTAATTGCATTTTTGGCAGCCAGCAGAATTAAAGTTAACAAGGATTTACTCTGTCTACACAATTCAGATCTTGTGCCCTGGAACAAAAAATAATTTCCTTACTTACACCCATTTCTCACCCAATATTTCTGATAAAGTACTCTGTAGGTAACTCCAACTCATTACATATATTCCCAGTTATCTCTTTCTTCCCTATTACACCTCCAACATTTGCCATCTACCTGAGAAAAAATTCTTTGGTGTCTGCTTGAGGTATAAAAATATATGTGCAAACACTATCAAGCAAAAATCCTAAATCTTTTACACTTTGTTGTATATGTTGGTGCCATACTTATGTCCTCCCATTATTTTCTTGTGAATTACTTATCCAATCTCTCTTCCAAGTCTTTTCTAACCTCCTCTGATTGATTCCACATTTATAGTACAATATTGTATATGCTCTACTAATTATCTCTTTTTAAATATTAGCTTCTATCCTTAATTCAACTAAAAACTCTACCAGAGCAGGTCTTTCACTCAAGGTTCCCCTATCCATTTCTCTTTCCCTATACTCTGATATCAATCCCTGGTAGGGAAGGCAGTCTCTAGGCTGCAGTCCAAATGCCTTCTTGGCCTCTTCCCATTCTATTACCTTCTCACTCCAGTTATTTTCTTCTAACACCTTGGTTCATTTGATAGTTTTCTCCAGTAAATTCCAGCCCCCATCTTTCCTATTCTAGCCACATCTTTCCTATTCTCTGTATCCATAATTGCAGTCATCCCTATTGGCAACTCTCTTTTCTCCATTCTCGTGCTGGTATAAATCTTACAATGTTTTCTGCTAATTTATGAATATAATATTCTGTATGGCTGTTGTTATTCTCCTTAAGGATCTGCATCTAAAATCCCACTCTACCTTTATTTCTTGACTTTCTACCCTTTGTCATCATCATCCTTTCCACTTTGAATTATAGGTTTCCGCTTGAGTTATATATGAGCCTTAACTTTATCCCGTCATATTAAATCAGGTAATCCTAAACCACCTTGTTCTATTGAAAGGATCAACTTATCCCACTTGACCCTTGCCCTCTTCCCCTTCCAGATAAATTCCCACCGCTGTTTATTATTATTGTCTACAATGTCTCCTCTGGTTGAAAAGGTATGCCTGACCTGGATATAAAACTAAAGGGGCTAAAAACATTTTGATTGCTTGTATCTTGCTATCCATATTCACCAACAAGAGGTTCCAGTTTCTCTGTTTTTATATTATATTTTGCTTAGTTTCTATCAACATATCATTACCTGCTATAACAGAATAAGTTTTAATCCATACTCCTAAATACTTAATTTTATTGTGTCCCATAAATATGGGTATTGCTAAACCAATTCATGCTGGGTAGATAGTTTACAGCTATAGCCTTTTAGCCTTTGTTTTACCTTCATTAATTTTTTATCCCAAAATGACTTAAAACTGTCTCAAAATATTCCAGAACACTGAAATGTCCTTTTCTGAATGTCCTTTCCAGATTTTGTCAAGTACTAAATAATATCTTTAAATAAAGCTAACTTTTCTTGATTACCATACCAATTATATACTTAAATTTCTGAATCTTACTTGCTAATGGTGCTAAATATAGAGCAAATAACAAAGGAGAAAGAAAACATTCTTGCCTGGCTCCTCTGTTCAGTCAGAGAGGAAGCTTCTCGCTTTAATGTTTACCTCTGATCCCCCATATTTCCTCCTAATTAACCTATTTATTGTATGAGAGAATGCAAATGTTTCCATTTCTCTACTCATAAAATCCCAGTTTACTCCACTGAATGTTTTCTCTGCATCAAGACCCATCATCAACAGCAGTATTTTCTTACATTCTGCTTTACTCAAGATCATCATTGTTCTATTAATGATTGTCTCCCCTCATACTTCTCAACTTCTTAGCCCAGGAAATCTGGGCAAAGTCTGACAGGCCCCATAATAAGGACAGTTTTTAAATATTGCGCTTATAAACTTAGAAAGTTTCTAGAATAACAGTGTGAATTAAAATGAATTTTCTAAAGGATATGAAGTCTGAAATTCAAATGTATGACATTATTTTCTAATTTCATTTCTTAGATCATCCCAGTGATTTGCCATAAAACCAAAACATTTATGAGGAATAGATCAAATTTTTGAGGCAAAAATCTGGAAATTCTGCAAAGATCTGGACAGTTGAGAGGTATGGCTCCCCTCTACAAAACCACATTGCTCCATATCTATCAATGTTTTTAACATGTTTGCCATTCTTTAGCTATTATAGACACAAGCACCTTATAATCATGGCTTAAAATTGAAATGGGCCTATACAAAGCTAGGTCTGATGGGTACTTGCCATATTTAGGTACTACAACCATCATAACTTTCTTCCTGGATTTTAGTGCTTCCCTTCCTTTTAAAATGCTGTTAAACAAAACCTTCCTGATTTTTATCACTTTCTTCCCTCCTACCTTTTAAAAGTCCACTGAAATACCATCTGTTCTTGATGACTTGAAGTCACAGTCTGCAGTTGGATTATACATCACCATTTTTATCTCATCTCCTCCTATCTGAATTGTTAATTGTTGAGTCTCGTCTACATCTAACCTTGGCATACATGAGTCTTCCATAAATATTTTCATTTGTGCTCTTTCTTGATTTCCACATTTCTTGGCTTGGTACAAATTTTCAGAACATGTCCAAAATATCTCTAATATCCCTACACAATCTCTGGTTATTTTTCTTGTTATGGACTCTTTAAATTTGCCAACAACTTTTTCTACTTTCTTTTTCCAAAGTCATAGTTCTACAAATTGTTGTGCTCTGGAGTTATTATAAAAAAACAGTTGTTTAACAGCAGTATTTCTAAACTCATGCATATTATCCAGATACTCCCTTATTTTCTGCAGTTGTCTGTTCTTGTTTTGTGAGATTCGCCTTATTCTAAAATACTTTAATCTTAGTCAGTGCCTCTAAATAATCCCATTTGTTCTTAACCATATCTCTTTTCTTTTATTTTTACCCAACTTTTAAATTCTACTTTCATTTTATCCCACTTAGTAGCTAAAATTTCTGAAGAAATTTCTGTCTTATCTAATAACTCTTGAATAATTTCCACTACCCATTCCTTAAATTCATCTCTTTCTAACAGTTAGGTAGGGAAGTGCCAGTGTTGCATTTTTATTTCATTATTGTGCATTTATCTAAGCTGTTATTGGTACATGATCTGAAATAATTATTGGATGTGTGTCAAAGTATCAATTAAATGCACATGTTCCTGTGAAATATAATTTCTGTCCAGTTTAGCCCAGTTATTGTACCTTGGAGAATAATATGTAAATTCTGTAGAAGTTCCTACTAATGATTTTATATCATTCATACCAAATATTTTCATAAATTTCTAAATAAATGTACCCTCTCTTGTCATATTTTCCCTTCTAGGTCCCCCAGATGTATCCTCACTGTTGCAAATCAAGTTCCAGTCCCCAACTATAAGGGTCTACTGCAAATTATCAAACACTTACTTTATCAAATCCCATTTCATTGACTTCACTTCTTCAAATCTCATTATATCAAACTCACAGAACTACGAAAAAGAAACCTGGGGAAAGGAACCACTTGGCCATCATGGTGAAGTGAACTTTGCCCTTCTTCCACTGTAGTGCAATCTCAGAGTTGGTATATTTATTTAGGGGTGGTGTGTGTGTGTGTGTGTGTGTGTGTGTGTGTGTGTGGGGGCAAAGTGCCCCATTTGAAGGTTATTTTTTTGTTTGTTATTTTGTCCTGGTGGTCAAGTGGTCCCTTTCCTTGGGTTTCCTTTTTGTAGTTCTGGGAGTTCAATGTAATGAGATTTAAATAAGTGGATTTGATGAAATGGGATTTGACAAAGTAAGTAAATCCCCTTTAAGTAATATTCCCTGCTGAGAGACGATTACTTCTCCCCAAATTTTCTTAAGCTCCATAATATCAGTTTTACGTAGAATATAAGAACATGCCAGCATAATCCTCTTCACTTGCCAGTAGCCCCTTACTACCAGAAATATGTCATTATTATCCTTTTCCCCTCTTCTATCATTATTGAAGCTCATCTAGCAAGTGGTATAATTACTCCCTATTCTGCTGAATAGCCATCCTGAAATCCTTTCTTTATTAAATTCATATGCTTACTTCTTTACAAATATGTCTCCTGCAGCACTATTATTTGCACTCTGCATTTCTTAATATAATTCAATACTCTTACCTTTTTGTCTATACCTATGAGGCCAGTCACATTCCAAAATAAGATGGATAGTGTAGCCATTATGATAAAAAATTATTATTCCCATGTATATCTATGACAGCTTTTTTTAAATGTGAGTTTCCAGTTTTTGTGTTACATGTACCTACTGTTTAGCAGGTTGATCTTTATACAGTAGTTTCTTGTAATCTCCATTTGAACCTTTGACATATTTGACAAGACGTTTTATTTAATTTATTTATTTGTCTTTGTTTACCAGGAAAGTCCTGGGTAATACCCATTTTCAGCAGAGGCCCAGGGAAAAGAGCTCCATTTGCTTATGTTGCATTATACTGAGTTACAGTTAAACACAGAATAGTTATATTTTTATCTACAGTCATACAAAAAACATTAACATTTATACATTCTGAGATTTTTACAGAAGTGGAAGTTACTAAAGAGAAAGTCCACATGCAACTTAGTGTATTCGACAGGTTGTAGTTATGTATAAAAACTGTTTTGTCATTTCAGGGAGTGGGTGAGAGCATTCTGTTTAAGGAGAGTATTTGGTGAGTATTGTATAGTGAATACAAAGACAACCTTTTGATGAGCATGTCGTGAACCAGGAAAGGTTAAGATGTTTAAGCAGCAGTTTAAAACTATTGAGTTTATCAGAGAGTTGTATTTGTGTGGGGATACTACACCAGTGTTTAGCAATGTATTGGGAGTAGAGTGAGCCTGCTGCAACAGTATTTGACTTATTTGTAAGTAATAACAATTTGTTAATAGAGCGGATGTTCTTGCTGGACAGTAGGACTGTAATAAGTTTTATAGTACAGGGCATTTTTCTAGATGATGAATGAGTTTGTGTGCTGTAGTTAGTTATGAATATGTTAGGCATTTATGTAATTCAAGCCAGTTTAGTTGCTTTAAGCTATGACAATGGTGTGTCCTATGAGGGAGAGTGATGTCAAATTAAGATATTTTATTGTAGCAGGAGGCAATTTTCTTTGAGTCTTGCTTAAGCTTGTTAGGATAGGAGTGGTTTATAAGAGAGTTAGCAATAAGAAGGTGGTGGCTAGAGTTTTTCTTGCAGTATCTGTAAGAAATCCATTGATCCTATAAAGGAAGCCTAGTTTCTGCTGTGTAGATTTAATGGTATGCAGTATATGCTGGTCATATTTGAGATTGTCATCTATTATGATGCTTAGAAGTTTACTGTGAGTTACAGTTTAAATTATAATATTATTTGCTGACTTTATGGTAAAAGATTGTTTTTGATTTTGGAAACTTTCTGAGGTAAAAAAGTATTAACTTAGTTTTCTTGGGGTTGCCTAGGGGGTTTGATTCTTTGAGCTACATTTCTACAGAGGAGAACAATTTTTGGGTAATGTCTTGAAGCTTATTTATTTGTTGAGGCTGCACACATTAGTGTTGAGTCATCTGCACACTGAACTAAACTAGCATGGGGAGAGAAGGTGTGGGGGTCATTAATAAATATATTAAATAAGAGCAAAACCCAGGGTAGGGCCCTGAGGGACACCTGTAGTAACTGGTTGAAAAGCTGAGTAGGTTTGTTGCCATTTAACAGCTTGTTGCCCTCCAGATAGGTAATTAAGAAACCACAAAAAGGAGTATTGTGAAAGTCCTGTTGAGGAGAGTTGAATGAGCAGTTGCTGGTATGAGGCGGTATGAAATGCCTTTGACAAGTCTAAGAACATGGCAGAGCCAAGCAAACCATTGTTTCTATGTTGGTTTATTATATTGGAAAAATGTAGTAGAGCAGTAGTGGTGCTGTGCTGGGACCTAAAGCCATGTTGTGTTTCTAAGAGCAGGTTATTTGAGGTATTACATAATCTGCATATGGATGCATTTCTCTAATTGTTAGGAGAGGTGGAGAGAATCACTATTGGTCTGGAGTTTTTTTTTTCTCAAATATTTTATTAAATGTTGACAAATTAACATATAACATACAAAATATATAGAGAAATTAAGTGATTAAACAACGATGAAAAATAATATAAAAAATATAGGCAACTATTTACATTGGTATCTATATGTATATATGAAAAACTCTCTATTTATGAAATATTCTTTTATTACTAGCATATTAATGACTGTCTATTTAGCTGTTCTTTGAGTTTCATCAAGATGTTGTAAGAAGTGGTAGTTCTGGCTGTTCTCTTCTTGACTGTAAATAATTCTAGATGACAGACTTCAGTTGGAATACTTATAAATTCCTTCAAAGTTGGTGTCAGTTCACTTTTCCAATTCTTGGTGATTACTTTTCTTGCTATTCATAAAATACGACATAGAAGTGAGTAGTTTATTTTTTTTACTCATACAGGTATTGAGGTGTTAAATAAAATTAATGATTTAGTTAAAGTAAATTGATCATTAAATAATGCCTGCAGAAAAGGATTAATATAATTCCAGAATGAGATAAACTCAGAGAAAACACAAAATATAAACTAAGTAAAAAGCAGCACACACAGAGCTGGAGAACAGCTGATGCAGATGAAAAAGTTAAATGATGTTACCAAGTAGATTCCTAACACAAAGGTTTATTCCACACAAAAATCCAGGTTATATGCACAAGCTTTCATCCCTGCTCAATCAGGAACTTCTTCAAAGTGATTTTGTTAGTCAGATATACTTCATTTACATACTTAAATGGCATATAATCAATCCTAAAAATACACCCCCTTATTTACATAGCTAATAGCATATATCTTAATAAATGAATAAATATACTCTATCTCATACATAAATACAACATAATGACTAAAACATACTATTTAATTTTAATATAAAACATATAAAACCACTTCTATTTAAAATTCATCTTTCCAGAGCTTTTAAAAAAACATGCAAGTGAAAAACTGTCATTCAGTCCTGGCCATTGTAGGGAATTCATTCTTAGTTGCCATAGGGCTTCTTGTTTTTCTAGTATTAATGCCCATTGGTCCACCCCTTATATCTGGTGTTATTACCTCCAATATTCCAAATTTAAAACTATGGTCAGGATACTCCATATTATGTCTAGCTAAGGCATTTGTTTCCTTTTTGTTCCTTATGTCTCTTACATGTTCATAAATTCTGCTTTTTAGTTTCTGCTCTGTTTTCCCTATATAAAAACATGGACATTTTGTGCAAACTGTGCAATATACCACTTTTTCTGTCGAGCATGTACATCTACTGGTAATTTTCACCATGATATTGTTAATTTTAAGTGAACTACCCTCATGGATATAACAACAATAGTTACATGCACCACATTTTTTCATACATCCATTTGTGCATTCACTTGTGTATATTGTAAAAAGTTTTTCATAGTTCTACCCTTTTTATATACAATGGTAGGAGTTTCACCCACTATATTTCTAGTGTCTCTATTAGTTAATACCACCCAATTTTTAAACAAAATGTCAGCTACACTCTTACTACTTTTATTAAACATTGTAATGAATGCACTGTTAAATTTCCTCTCCTCAGATATCCCAAACAAGTGAATCCACAAAATGGAAGTATGAAAAAATGTGGTGCATGTAACTATTGTTGTTATATCCATGAGGGTAGTTCACTTAAAATTAACAATATCATGGTGAAACTTACCAGTAGATGTACATGCACGACAGAGAAAGTGGTATATTGTGCAGTTTTCACAAAATGTCCATGTTTTCAACAGCTTCCGGCACCTATGTCAGTACCTATTGGATAAACCTGCTGTGTGATTGCTTTAGGGATGTTTTCAGTGAACTCTGCAACTCCCTTGTACCCTGCTAGAGATAGAGGGGGAAGGAATGAATGATATGATTTGTTAATCTTAATCAAAGCTCTCAAACAAAAAAAAATACCACTCCTGGTACACTGTCATAACCAATTAACTTAAAACAAGCACACAAAACTATACACATCTTCAAATAATACAATTTAACCCTCCTGATAGGAACACTTGTCCCAAATCAAGAGATGCATCCACCGGCATTACCTAATATAAGATTAAGGTTATCTGTGCTATTACAGGTTGTGTGCCTTCTTACACTAATTGCTGTATGTACTTATCTTGTCTTTATTATTCTCCCAGATGTGAAAAACAACTTGTATACTTTCCCAAAACAGTAACTTTTAGCCTTAAGAAAAAGTGCATTGGCTACCTTTAATTTAAATTAAATTATACACTGTTCTGGTAAATGCACTGAAGTATTTAGTTACCAGGAATGCTGCTATATCTTATCCACTTACAATAATTTCAAACTATGTTTTACTAAGCTGTTTGCCCTTATATATTTTAATTTTATGATTCCATAAACTACACAGAAAAACACCAAAATCTGAAGAAACAATAAATGAACTAAGCTGTTCTGCTACCACTTCAGTTTATTATAGATCTGGCACCTCAGATATTCATCTTTTCAAAATAATTAGCCAACACCATAACATTCCTTTTATACAGTTAGAACCCAATTAATACAAAATAAATTATATAATTATTCAATTAGATAAATATAATAACTGACAGAATTATTTAACCAATCCATGAACACAAAACATTATAATGATTAAATGCAAAACAATATAATGATTAAATACATTATTACTAACATACTATATAAACTAAAAAAAATATTATTACATGATGACACATATTTACATAGCAATTGTGTTATTAATTTAAACACTTTGATTGCGTACCTCATTAAAAACACAAATTAACTTCTAGGTTTAAACCTTTGGGATATGATGTCATATAATTCAATATCATTTTACTTTCCTAAAGCAAACACACAGCAGGCTTATCCAATAGGTACTGACATAGGCGCCGGAAGCTGTTGAAAACATGGACATTTTGTGCAAACTGCATAATATACCTCTTTCTCTGTCGTGCATTCATTTAACTTATTAGAAAAATTGCAGCCCTAGGAAGATAAGGCTGAGCTAATACACTAAAAAAGAAACCACCATCTAAACCTTGGTGTACTTTATGAAAATGTTCTGCCACAGGAATTTTCAAGTTACAATTTCTTATGTCCCCAAATGTTCTAAAATATGAATTTTTACTTTACATTTAGTCTGACCGACATGCCACCTAGGAATTTTAAAATCACACCCAATTATATGCACTGCCCCATATGATTCACAAACAAATTTATTCTTAGAAATAAAGTTTCTCCCATTAATTTTGGCCCTGTAAGATGTTTTATTTTGAGACACACCTTACAATGTCCACAAGAAAATGACCCGCTTCTATCAAAAGGTACAATAGATTGTCTCTGACCAAAACTTAACAATTCTTTCAAGTTGTTATATCTACTATAAGAAAAAATAATGTGTTTGGGGAAAAACTCATCCACCACCTCATCCTGACACACCACATGCCAAAGATCCTTAACAATATTCTCCAAAACTAAGGAAAAAATTTGTCACAAAAAATATTTTTTCATTACAACTGTCCTTGCTCTTTATGTTCTCAGCAACAAAAATGTTTCCACACTGTTTCCCAAATCTTTTCATTCTCCTGCCTTCCAAAAGTTTCTTTTTAGCATTATTTAATTGTGCATGGAATAACAATGTTCTTTGAGTCTGAGCTCCACCTCCAACAAACCATTATCCTTAAAACTTTCTAGTGATGTATTAGTAACACTTCTCTTAAATTCCCCATAAGGTAGATAGTCAATCAAATGGGGTTGGTGCAAGCCAGTTGCATGCAAAAAATTGTTTACTGCTGACTCCTTTCGATAAGGTTTATGCTGTATGTTTAATTCCCAATCTACATAAAATACAACATCTAAGTAATTGATAGCATTCCTATTTTGTTCATATGTAAGCTTAAGACTATGGGAATTCCTATTTAATTTATTTTTGAAAAAATAAAAAAAAATACTCTCATTACCTTTACACATGAGAAACAAATCATCTATGTACCTTTTATACAGAATCACATGCTCTGAAAAAAATTGTTATATATAACATTTGCTTTTCAAAGTCTCCCATATATAACATTGCACAGGAGGTGGAAAAAGAAAAAAAAATACTCTTGTTTTCCATACTTTTCTAATAGTTTGTTCCAGTGATCAGAATTTGCTGATCCCTGGGCTTTGTCTTGGTTCCTGTTTTCTCCATTTTCCTTGTTTGGTCAAGGGGTAGTTTCTTTACTCACTAGTGGGAGTAGGGAGTACTGAGCTGCCTGTTTGTCCTCAGAGGAGTGGTTTAAGGCAGTAACTTGTAGTTTATTGGCCATTTTGGGTCATTTCCTGTCTTTTCCAGCCCCCTGCTATAAAGCACGCTTTAGCGCGCATTAGCGTGGAGCTGCCACTGTTGCACACTAGGGCAGCCCCGGTTAAGCAGGTTTAAACTGTTCGGGCTACCTAAAGGCCACTCTTCAAATTTTCCCTTAAAACTACCTCCCTCGAACTATACTACTGATCTAATCAGCGTATCCTATAACTAAAAAGATCCTTTCTACTTGACTCCAAGTAGACTATTCTCTATCTGTTAAACCTAGCACTTGCTCCTACAGTACTTATTACCTTGATACGGCACTCTTGTCATAGATAGTACCCCAAAAAGGCAACCCCCCATTTCTCGGTCACCCTCGTCCCCCGGAATCTTTTTTAAAGTTTTTTTTTGTCTATCCTTCTAGCATGTTGAGGGATCAGTTGCTAGTGTCCTCTCCTGCTCAGCTGGTGAACCTGGGAATATTGAGGCAATGTTACAATTGCCTCATGTACACAGACAACCCTCTCCTCCTCCCACAAAACACAAATACATGCGAGAGATGCAACTATACGGCCAAACTGGAGGCTGAGCTCTCTCAACATAGGACTGGCAAGACCAGTCAGGAGGAGAAGGTTACCACACACACTATAGACCCAGCCTCACATAGTACCATTACAACCTCAAATCATACACATAAACACACAAAGACATACTCGGAGGCTCTGATCAAAAATCTACCAAAACAGCAGAGGCCACCAAAGCAGACACCCAAACAACCACCACCTCAGAACACAACACCTGCAACACATAGACCTCACAGTCAGAGTGTCAAACAGTCACAGCCCTTAAGGCCAAACACAATGCCAGACACACTAATCATTGGTGACTCCATAGTCAGACACACTGACGTTCCGCTCACCAGACTGAGTAAGGAGAAGGTCACAGTAAGCTGCCTGTCGGGCGCTAGAAACCGCCACATAACGCAAGCACTCAGGTCTCTCAACAGCAGGTACAAATATGACTCAGTCATTGTCCATGCTGGTGTAAACGACCTGAGACGTACCTCCTTGGACTACATGAAAAGAGACATTGAGGAGCTCTCTGATTATGTAGCCCAGGCAGGTATGACTCTGACCTTGAGTAGTATCCTACCTTCACCAAGAATGATGCCACAATACAGAGATAATTGGCTTAAACACTGGTGTCATTCAAAGGGGATCCAGTGTCTGTCTGCCTGGGATGACATGCTGGACAAGCCATGCTGCTGGACGGCTTGCACCTGTCACCCCTGGGATTCCGGATATTGGCAAAGGCTCTTGCCACCCCATAGTGCCTTTTTTAGGCAAGGCTCAAATTCTAAACCTACCACCCTAGAACACAAAAAAGGAAAAAAACTAAGGGTAATGCTGCTCAATTCCAGAAGTCTAAATCTCAAAATGCACGCACTCGAGGCCCTTCTCAGTATGGAGAACATCGATGTCTGTGCTGTGACAGAAACCTGGTTCAAGGCTCCTGAGAGCACCCCAGCGCTATCAGGTTTTACCTCATATCATGCGTTCCGGCCCCAAAATCCGGACAATACCAAGAAAGGAGGGGGGGGGTATCCATATTCATCAAGGACACCCACACCTCAAGACTGGTGGCAACGCACGATGCATCGGAGACCATCCAGGTGCAATTAACCATAGGCAAGACTGCTCTGCAAATTGTAGCATGTTACAGGCCACCCTCACAAACTCAGGAACCTCACATGGCCTTCCTGAAAACACTAGAGGGATAAATGTATCACCAAACACCATCATACTAGGTGACTTCAATTACCCTAATATAGACTGGGAACACTACTCAAGCCCAAACACCCTATCCCAAAAGTTCCTGGAATTCATAAACTCAAATGCCATGGAACAACTAGTCACCATCCCCACAAGAGGAGATAACATACTTGATCTCATCATCACGAACATGGGAGCACAATGTTCAACACTGGAAGTATACCCCTCACTGGTGAGATCAGATCACAAACTAATCTTGCTGGAGGTCCTCATCCAACCCCCACCTGAAATAAAAAAGACCACAGTAAAGAACTTCTCAAAGCCGACTTCACACTTCTAAAGACTAGTGTGGTCTCCTTTAAGGCCCCGAGGCAGAAAACAGTACTTAAGCCGCTGAATCACTTACAAATGCCTTCTACCAGCACCTGCAGGACTGCATGGATAAGGCAATCCCAAGCAAAACAAAGACTCTTTGTACCAAAGGCAAGCGTCCAGTCTGGTGGACCCCAGCCATAAACAAACTCTACAACAAAAGGAGGAAGCTACTACAAGATAGAGCAAAATCCTTAAAAGGTAAGACACCCTTGATCACTATAAGTAAAAAACTAAGAGCTCTCATAAAATCATCCAAAGCAAATTTCGAGAGAAAAATAGCTAAAGACTCAAAGACAATCATAAGGCCTTCTTTAGCTATGTTAGAAACCTGGGAGGAAACTCCCAGATATGCTCAGAACTAGTTCAAAATGATGTGAAGATTACTGATCCTACAGACATTGCCAACATACTGGCTGACAGGTTCAGTACAAACTTCTCCCCCCCCCCAAAAGGAGAGATATCTATACCAAGCGATTGCAGCCCCCAAACATCTCCAGCGCCCAAGTGAGAACTGCTCTCTCCAAAGCAAAGAACACAGCATCCATGGGACCTGATGGTGTCCCCGGCTGTGTGCTCCACGAACTCAATGAGGAATTAAACCCACAGCTAGGACAGCTGTTTAATCAAAGTCTTACCTCTGGATCAGGAGTGGCGCACTGCAACTGTGGTCCCACTTCACAAAGGCGGTGCCTCCACCGACCCTGGAAATTACCGCCCATTAGCTTGACAAGCCTTATCTGCAAAGCCATGGAGAGGATCATAATGGACCTCATAAATAAAGACATAGGGAATTTGCAGACTTTGGATCCAACCCAGTTTGGCTTTGTCAAAGGCAGATCATGCCTTTTAAACTTGGTTGACTTTTTCGAAACAGTCACCAAAGCCATTGATGAGGGAAAGGCAGTCCATACAGCCTACCTCGATCTGGCTAAGGCCTTCGATACAATACCCCACTCGGGTATCATTGAAAAACTCATCAGCTTAAATGTTAACCCATACATCACAAGATGGGTTGCAAACTGGCTGAGTGACAGAACCCACAGGGTTAGAGTTGCTGGCGCCATGTCAGACTCAAAGCCTGTCACAAGTGGTGCCCCACAGGGCTCAGTCCTGGGCCCACTCTTGTTTGGCATCTACTTTTCCGAAGTACAAGCAAACACAGGAGGGTTATGGCTGACAAAGTTTGCAGATGACTGCAAACTGGGCGCCATAGTAGAAAACACATCTGACACAGATATCCTTCAGAAGGGTCTCACAGAAACGGATAACTGGTGCCAGAGCCACAGCCTAAAGTTAAATGCCAAAAAATGCATAGTCATACCCTTCGGGAAAAACAAGGTTACCCCTAGCTACCAAATAGGTGGCAATCTACTGAGCACAGAAGAAGTTATCATGGACCTGGGGACCCAGGTTGATAGTAGTCTGTCATTCGACACCCATGTAGCTAAAGTAGTTAGGAAGACCTTCTACATTGCCCACCTTATCATGAAGGGATTCTCATCTAGATCAAGGGAGGTCATAGTCTCCCTTTACTCATCACTCATCAGACCAATGATTGAGTACAATGCCCTTTTGGAATGTATCTGACCCGATACTTGCAGCAGCTGGAGAGGCCACAAAAGTTCCTCACCAAAAGGATAAAGGGTCTCAAAAATCTGTCCTATGCTGCCCGACTGAAAGAACTCCAGCTCTATTCAGTGCTCAGAGGTGACCTTTGCCTAACATACAAGGCCATGTCAAACCCAGATTTGATGAATATGCTTCACCTCAAAAATCTAGATCCGTCAGAGCCACAAGGGCCGGACACTTAAAGCTCCCCACGGCTATTAATAGGAGGTGCTCGAGGGATAGATTCCTGACGCAACGACTCGCTATGCTGTGGAACAAAATCCTGGTACATGTGAGGCAGAGCACCTCGCTGGCCTTGTTCAAGAGAAATCTTGACCAATGGATGGGAGATCACAGATATACCCCAGGGATTACCTCAGTGTCACTGCTCGACAGAGGCACAGCAAAATAATGGGTATAGTTCCCCATACTAAAGGGGTGGCGTAAGCCACAAAACGATGGGCTAGGCTTGTAAATGCCCTCGGGCAGATAGCCTAGTATGAACCTATGAACCTATGAACCTATAAGAAGCCCCATCACTGTAAGTTTGACCTGCAGTAAAACTGTGCATTAAATAAACCTCAAGTAAAGAAATCAGAAAAAAGGTATAGGGTCTCTCCCCCATAAAATTGAGAATTGCCTCCAAGTCCCACTTGTGTTGTATGCTAGTATACAATGAACTAACATCCACTGTTACCCAATACCAATCCTCACACCACACAGCTCACTTTAAACTATCTAAAAGCACTTGCATGTTATTAATATGTGCAGGTACCATTTGTAAAAACCTCTATAGCTGCAAATCTACAAAAACCCCTACATTTTGCAAGTAAAAACCCATACCTGATATAATAGGTCTACTGGGAGGGCTAACAAATTCTTATGCACCTTTTGAATCACACAAAAACCGGGTCAACTGGCTTAATAATATGTCGTTTTTATATCATTAGATACAAAAAATCTTTCCCGTCTTTCTAAAATTTCCAATAAAGACATATTGAAAGGGGTTAAAGGGTTATTCTTTAGTTTCACATATTCCATCAGATTAGATAAGTCATGCACCATTTTACAGTATTTAAAGTTACTTTCCCCCCTTTTAGTGCCCTTCTAGACATTAATGACATGAAGTGGGGTATATGACTTTCAGCCTTACCCCCACAAGTTTAACAAAGTAAACAAAAGTCCAATCTTTCAAAGCTACTTTTTCCTGTAAAACCATATTTCACAAATGTGACTGATGCTTTATAGTCTCACATTTATTCACTAATATCAGTGTTGCTCGTCTTCTATGTGTTCATCTACATCTCCCAACACCGGACTCCTTTTCATGTCCAAGGTATTCATAATTCTTCTAGGCAACGCACGTGGTTTTTTTTTTACTTTTAGACATTTTTCTTTAGAACATTAGAAAAGGTTTTACTGGCAAAGCCTCTTACCATCAGAAGAATGAGAAGTAGAGTCCCTTTCTGTTTCATGTCTCTTTTTTGTTGGATAAACTTTTCTATTTCCTCCTTAGCCTGCTCTACATAAAAAAAAATATCTTTGATCCTCTAGGAAAAATATTTTGAAGACAGCTGGATACAGCAGTTTGAATACCATACCAGTCTTTGACATTCCCAGATTTATGAACAACTTTCTCTTCTGCCTGGTGTACAGTGAATAATCATTTTCCACAAAAACTCTACTGTCTCCAATTTTTAATACTTTACTCTTCTGCCATAGTTTTGTCAGGATCAACTCTTTTTGCTGGCATGATTTCATCTTCACTAATACAGGTCTTAGCTGCATTATCATGGCCAACTTTGGAGCATATACATGATAGGCCCTTCCAATTAAAAATCCTACTGTGGAATGCCAATCCGGTTGCTTACTTATTATTTCATAAAATTGATAGTGTCTGTTTCTTCCAGTTTATCTAGTACAGCAGAAAATCTCAGGTTTTCTGTATGTACTCTGTCCTCTAACTTTATCATTTTTGAAACATCTCTTATTGAGCAATGTCATACTCAGTTAGCCTTTTCTTCATTTTGACTTCTGACTTTTGCAGTTTTATCAGTTCATCTGAATAGATGTTTAAAGCTACATCCATTTAGTCCAGCCTTTTTTTATTTGAGCTGATATACTCCTTCACTATGTCATTCATTTTAATCAGCTCTGAGCACATTTCATTTGTTTTTTTTCCCCTCTAAACTACTGTACACTATTTCTTGTACCAAATCTACTGCAGCTTGAACTTTTTTTTGCTGAACAGCTGCAGGATTCTTCCCAGTCAGTGTTTATTCTTCACCTTTTTAGTTGATTTTTTTCAGGCTCTCTACGTTTCTTCTTTACTGGAATCCAGGCAGTGCACTTACTGACCAGTAACTGAACATTACCAAAACTGGCAGAATTGTTAGCCTTTATCTCTCAGTTTCATTTTTCACACTGGGAGAGCTGACAATAAACTGTTGATCAGTGTGCAGCCATCTTGTAAAGTTCCCAAAATACTACATTTTTAACAGATTGACCCATCTATCTTTACAATTCTTTTTAAGTATTAATAGCCAAGAAGGCAAAAGTAACTTGACTATGATCCAGCTCTGCTTTTGTTTTCTAAATCTCTGGGTGCTATTATATGGCCAGCTGCAGTTTTCTCAGCTTTAAGAGTGCTCACAAACAATCTGGAAATATATCGCTGATAAGTATAATTCCTGGCACTTTAACTTTTCAGAGTTCTGCATTGTCTTAATTTTTGCCTGACTGAATTATTTTATATATTTGCTGACTGAATTATTTTATATATTTACTGGCATTGTTTTTTGTTTCTGAGCTGTTCTGAAACTGGTTCCCCCCTATTCCTGTGGTGGTGTTAAAGTTTATAAAACTGGTCTAACAACTTTTTTATCTGATTGCTTTAAGGCTTGCTGATTTAAAAATAACCCCTGTTTGTAAATTCCTGCATACACTGTTCGAAAATCCTTATTTCATATATTTGCTGACTGAATTATTTTATATAGTTGCTGGCATTGTTTTTTGTTTCTGAGCTGTTATGGTTTTCTCTCTCCCACCCACCCTATTTCTGTGTTGTTTGTTATAGTTGGTGGCTTTGCAGTTGCCTGCTCCTACTGTAAATTTGATCTGGGACACTCCTCCCAGTCTAGTGTTCATTCTACCTAATACAGAGAACATTTGACAAGGCCAACCCACTTAGGTTCTTAACCTTGAATTATCTTCTGCTCCTCCTTCATCCCCTTGCACTTTACTAACAAAAAAGATCTCCTAGTGTTCTGACTGAGAGTGCTTCTCAGCTGATAAGTATAATTTTTGGCACTTTTTAACTGCTCAGAATTGAATAAAACAACAATAGAATTTAGTTCAGAATACATTTCCTATAAATTACATTTACCAACAGACCTAACTCAATTACCATCCCTTTCTCTCTTTAAACTAAGACTCAAACTTCACCTAAAATCCCACTGGATGTGCCCCTGCACAAACCCTGACTAACTGCTTCCTCTTTCACTTCTATCTTCCTACTACCTAAGGCCACTTTCACCCTTTACCCCACTAATGTAGACTACTGATCTCCTTTCTTTGCTCTCTGACTTCTCCTCTCTTCCACATACTTTCCTCTTCAACCGTCCCATTTCTCTCCTGATTACAAAGGTTTGCATATAATTTTAATATTTACAAGCATATTATTCCTTCTAACTAACTACCCCAAATATTACGAATGAGTAGTCTCATCCAAAAAAAAAAAAAAAAAAAAATTACTATTTCTTTTTCTTTGCTTGATCAATTTATTTTTTTTCTTTTCTCTCTATACTCTAAAAATTGCTAATGTTATTCCAATATATATCATTATTGTGTATTGTGTATAATGTTGTGTCTGGAGCTTTTCTCCCCGGGCCTCTACTGAAAATGGACATGTATCCAGTTAGACTAGCCCGGTCAACAAATGTAAAATAAAATAAAATAAATAAATAAATAAATAATAAATTTAAACTGTATTTGCTTTAATACTGCTATACACTCAAGTGTGCTTGCTTGCACAGTATTTGAATTGTTTTAGTGCTGTTTTAGCTGCTTTCTGAAAAAAAATTCTAAGTTTGTTTCCTGCCTTTCTTGTAATTAGTCTAGTCCAGATACAGATTTGCTGTATCCAGGACTGTTGGCAAGCTTCTGAGCCCCCCCAAGCCTTTCTGTGTTGGAGGGAAGCCTTCTAGCTTATCAGTGGGAGTGATAAGCACTAGGTCACCTATCTTCCACAAGAAAAGTGTTTTTTGGCCTAGAAATTGTAGTTTATTGACCGTTTGGGTGGGTTCCTATAAGTTCATCAAAACTTCAGCAGTTCGTACACCATATGTTCGAACTGGAAAGTTCGAAAACTGATTATCGCGAAGCCGCAGAACACCAAATTCTTTCCCAGGGAAAGAATTTGGTGGGCCATTTCTGTGGCTTCGTGATTTTCAGCACTGTGGTGGAATGTTACGGGTCGGGTTCAGGTAAGTGTGCGACTGTGTGGACGATAGGGTTAGGGCACAGGTTAGGTGAGTTAGTGTTAGGACACAGATGAGGTGGGTGTGCGATTGTGACAGACTCTAGGGTTAGGGTGAGATAGGTCAGTTAGGGTTAGGGTGCGGGTCAGGTGAGTGTGCGATAGTGACGGACCTTAGGGTTAGGGTTTGGGTTAAGGTAAATGGATAGATAGCAGTGTATGTACAGTTTAGTGTAGGGTTAGATGTTTTATTTTAAGTGTATATGTGTGGATTGCTGTTTTTTTGGTGTGCTTGTGTTGTGCGTGTGTTTCTTGGAAACTGGGAAAAAATCGCTGTTCTAAGCCTTCAATGGTTTTGCACTTCCAGGTTAGAAGTTTGAACATATGATGTTTGAACTTCTGCCATTTTGATGAAGTGATATAGACCCATTTGGGCAGTTTTTTCATCTCTTTCAACTTTCTGGTTTAAAATCCCACATTTGCATTTATTTCCCACCTTTCCTGTAACTAGTCTAGTCCAGGTACATATTTGCTGTATCCAGGACTGTTTGTAAGCTTCTGAGCCCCCAAGCCTTTCTGTGCTGGAGGGAAGCTTTCTAGCTTATCAGTGGGAGTGGTTTTTGGCCCAGAAATTGTAGTTTATTGACCATTTGAGCAGTTTTTCCATCTCTTTCAACTTTCTGTTTAAATCCCACATTTGCACTTGTTTCCTGCCTTTCCTGTAACTAGTCTAGTCCAGGTACAAGTTTGCTGTATCCAGGACTGTTTGTAAGCTTCTGAGTTGTGCCAAAGTCTACTTCCTTAGCTCTGCTAGTTCTCTCCTCTCCTGCACTTTTACTAGCTTATTAGTTTAGCACTTTACCAGACTTCTTGTAGCAATTATTGTAGCACACAAAAGTGTTGCCAGCACTAAGCATTCTACAAGGAAACAGCTCCAGTACTCCTCCAGGCATGTCTAAAGTTCAGTTCCCTATGCTTTCTCCTATTAATCTGGTGAACTTGGGCATCCTGAGGCAATATAGCAACTGCCTCATGTACACTGACAACCCTCTCCTCTTACCTCCCAACACTCAGACTTGTGAGAGATACATTTATATATCCAAATTGGAAGCCAAGCCACTCTCCAATCAAGACCGGAATAGCTGGTCAAGAGGAGAAGGTCAACACTTGCACCACACCACATGGAACACATAGCCCTCCAGAATACACACCAGCACTGCCTTCACAAAAAACAGAAACCACACACCCACCTTCATGGAGGCTCTCAATAAAAATCTACCCAAACAGCAGAACTCCAAGGCAGAAACACACTCAACCACCACAACACAACACTAATCGTGAGACACATAACTCTCCTAAACAGTGTGCCACACAACCAAAGCCCCTAAGGCAAAACAGCATGTCCAACACACTAGTCATAGGTGACTTGATAGTGAGGCACACTGATGCCCCACTCACTATGCTGAATAAGGAGAAAGTAACAGTCAGCTGCCTGTCAGGTGCCAGGATCCGCCACATGACACACCCACTCAGGTCCCTCAACAAGAGGTACAAACATGGCTCTGTCATTGTACATGTGGGTGTGAATGACCTGAGATGTACCTCCCTGGACTACATGAAAAGAGACATGGAGGAGCTCTCAGATTATGTAGCCCAGGCAGGTATGACCCTAGCCCTGAGCAGCATACTACCATCACCCAGAATGATACCACAGTACAAGCAGAAATGATTGATTTCAACAATTGGCTAAGTTTCTGGTGTCATTCTAAGGGGATCCAGTATCTGTCTGCCTGGGATGACATGATTGACAGACCTTGATGTTTTGCCAGAGATGGCCTGCATCTGTCACACCCTGGGTTTCCGGATACTGGCCAAGGCTCTTACCACCTCTAAAGTACCTTTTTAGGCGGTGTTCCAAAGACGAATTTACCACCGTAACAGCTACAAACAAATGCAATCTGAGAGTTATGCTGTTCAACGTTAGAAGTCTAAATCTCAAAATTGCACTCGCTTGAAGCACTCCTTAAAATGGAGAACATCGACATTTAGGCTGTAGCAGAGACCTGGTTCAAGGCAGCAGAAACCACCCCTGCACTACCAGGCTATAACTCATTTCACACCTTTCGGCCCCAGAACTTGAACCGAAGCTCCAAAGGTGGTGGTGTTTCCATATTCATAAAGGATGCACACAGCTCCAAACTGGTAGCCCAACATAATGCATCTGAGATACTTCAGGTGCAGCTAACATTGGGTAAGACAGCGATTCAGGTCGTAGCCTACTATAGGTCCCCATCCATATCCAAAGACTCGCACTCCATGTTCCTAAGCATCCTGGAGAATATTAGGGTCCAACCTAACAGTCTCATACTGTGCGACTTCAACTACCCCTCCATTAACTGGGAAAACTACTCAATGTACCAATACACTTGCCAAATACTTTCTGGAATTCATTAATTCCAATGCCCTGGACCAGCTCGTTCTTATCCCAACTAGAGGTAGCAACATCCTTGACCTGGTCATTACTAACATGGGCGACAGTTGCTCTACACCAATAGTCAACTCCTCCCTGGTTAGATCTGACCACAAACTAATCACCTTGGAAATCCACATCCCTCCCACCCCACCACTAAGGTAACTACCATGAAAAACTTCTCCAAAGCTAACTTTGGGCTCCTAAAAACAGAGGTGGCTAACTTCATGGCACCCATGTAAATTGAGAATAGTTGCATGACCACCAAATCATACACCAATGCACTGTATGAACACAAACACAAATGCATGGATCTTGCCATATCCAATAGAACCAAGATGCTCTCCTCAAAAAAAGGAAGCCAATCTGATGGTTTCCTTTTATAAATAAACTCTACAACTGAAGGAGGAAACTGATGCTGAATAGGTGAAGTCCCAAGACTGGAAAAACTCCCTTATCAGCCTCAACAAAAGGTTGAGATCCCTCATTAAATCCTCTAAAACTAGCTATGAAAACAGAATTGCAGCAGATAGTAAAGACAACCACAAGGCCTTCTATAGTTGTATAAAGAATCTCCACGGCAATTCCCAGATTTGCTCTGAGCTATTGCATAATGGTACCTCCTATACTGAGCCAACAGATATTGCCAATATACTGGCTGACAGATTCAGTGATAACTTTACCCCTCCCCTCAAAGGACCAATCACAATACCAGTAGATTGCCAGGCACCCAGTATTACTGCTGCACAGGTTAAAAGAGCACTGTCCAAGGTCAAGAATACAGCTTCTATGGGACCTGAAAATTTCCCTGGCTGTGTTCTACATTAACTACAGAGTGAACTGGCACCTCACCTGTGTGCCCTGCTCTCTCACAGCCTCACCTCAGGCTTTGTCCCTACCGAATGGTGCACTGCTACAGTCATCCCTCTCCACAAAGGAGGAGCGACTACAGACCCTGGGAATTATCACCCCATTAGCCTGACGAGTCTGATATGCAAAGCTATGGAATGCATCATCATGGACCTAATAAACAAGGATATAGGGAATCTCCAAACTCTGGATCCTACACAGTTTGGTTTTGTTAAGGGTAGATCATGCCTTCTCAAATTGGTTAACTTCTTTGAGTCAGTCACCAGAGCTGTGGATGAAGGCAAGATGGTTCATACAGCCTACTTTGATCCTTGATCTGACCAAGGCCTTTGATACTATTCCCCACTCAGGAATCATAGAAAAACTCACTAAGCTAGGCATCAACCCCTATATCACTAGGTGGGTTGCAAACTGGCTCACAGATAGAACCCACATTATGAAAGTAGCTGACTCCAAGTCAGTTTGCCGACCAGTCACGAGTGGAGTCCCACAGAGTTCAGTCCTGGGTCCTCTCCTGTTTGGTATCTACTTCTCTGAAGTCCAGGCCAACATGAAGGGACTCTGGCTGACAACGTTCACAGACAATTGTAAGTTGGGAGCTGTTATTAACTCCCCAAGTGATGTTGACATCCTACAGAAAGGCCTCAATGAGACCAACGACTGTTGTCAGAACCATGGCCTTATACTCAATGCCAAAAAATGTGTCTTCATCTCCCTTAGGAAAAACCTGGTTCCCTTGAATTACCACATTGATGGTAGTCCACTGAACACAGAAGGCATTATAAGAGATCTGGGAACACAGGTTGACAGCATCCTCTTTTGACCACCACATTACCACTGTGACCAGAAAGTCCTTTTATGTGGCACATGTCATAACTAATCCAGGAAAAAGAGGTCATTGTTTCCCTCTACTCTTCCCTCATTAGGCCAGTCATCAGGTACAATGTACCATTTGGCATGTACCTTACTAGACACTTGCAACAACTGGAAAGGCCGCAAAAGTACCTCACAAAGAGGATCCTAGGCCTTAAACACTTGTCCTATATGGACAGACTCAAAAAATCCAACTATTCTCTGTCTCATATCACTTACTTAGAGGCAATCTCTGCTAGACTTACAAAGCCATGTCTGACCCAGCTCTGTTAGAAATGCTATATCTAAAGAAATCCCAATCCCTCCGCACCACATGCTCCAGAGACCTTAACCTCATTACCACAATCAACAGAACATGCTGGAGGGACAGGTTCATAACCCAGAGACTGCCCATGCTATGGAATAGACTTCCCATACATGTCAAGCAGAGCACCTCACTGGCCTGCTTCAACAGAAATCTTGATGAGTGGGCGGGTAATAGAAAATTCACCCTAGGGGTCACTCCAGTTGCTGTACTCAACAGAGGCTCTAGGAATTAAGGTCGGGTGGCATGATGCCAGGGAATCCTATGGGCTAGGTTTGTCAATGCTCCAGGGCCATTAGCCTAGTACACACCTATGAACCTATAAAATCTTCATTTTCTAGATGGATAAAATCGAAGCAAAGTATTAGTCTGTGTGCTTAGAAGGTTATGCAATGGTACCATTTAGCATTCCAAAACATTTCAACAAATTATTTGTATGAATAACATCCAAAAACATCACACCAAGTCAGGAAGAAAGCCTTGAATCAGATTTTTTGCATATTATAGTACTCCATAGCATTTAGGTTCATAGGTTCATAGGTTGGTACTAGGCTATCAACCCTAGGGCCTATACAAGCCTAGCCATAACAATTCCCTGGCTATTTCTTCCCACACTATTTACTTCCCTGGACCCCTGTCTAGCAGGATGACTGGCTTGATCCCCGGGGTGAATTTCCTTTCTCCCATCCAATCGTCAATGTTCCTTTTGAAGAGGGCCAAAGAGGCACTCTGCTTGACATGTATGGGCAATCTATTCCAGAGTCTGGGGAATCTCTGGGTCAGGAACCTATCCCTCCAGCATGTTTTGTTTATTGTGATGACAAGGTTTAGATCCCTGGAGCATGTGGCTCTGAGGGATTGGGATTTCTTTAAGTGTAGCATGTCCAACAGCTCTGGGTTTGACATGGCCTTGTATGTTAAGCAAAGATCGCCTCTGAGTAGACGATATGCGACAGAGTATAGCTGGAGTTTTTTAAGGCGGTCAGCATAGGGCATCTGCTTTAGGCCTTTGATTCTTTTAGTGAGGTATTTCTGTGGCCTTTCCAGTTGTTGCAGATGCCTTGAGAGGTACATACCAAACGGGGCATTGTATTCTATAATGGGTCTAATGAGGGATGAGTACAGTGGGACAATGACCTCCTTTTTTCTGGATGAAAAGCCCTTAGTGATGAGATGTACCACATAGAAGGATTTCCTGACTGTTGTGGCGATGTTGTTATCGAAGGTGAGACCACTGTCCACCTGTGTCCCTAAGTCTCTTATCAAACTTTCGGAGTTTAGTGTACTGCCACCTATATGGTAATTCACGGATACATGTTTTTTCCCAAAGGGGATAACTATAAATTTCTTGGCATTGAGCTTGAGCCCATGGCTCTGGCACCAAGCATCTGTTTTGTAAGGCCCTTTTGTAGAGTATCCACATCATTTGGGGATTCAATAATGGCTCCCAGTTTGCAGTCATCTGCAAACTTTGTTATCCAGAGTCCCTTAGTGTTGGCTTGTACTTCAGAGAAGTAGATGCCAAACAAGAGCGGTCCCAGGACTGAACCCTGAGGTTCAATTTCTTTGAATTTTTTAACTTTTTAACTTTGATGTAGGTTGATATTTGATGATCTACATCATAACTGCATTAAGAAAATGTAAATTGCTTAACTATCATATTTGGTTCTATATTTCCATTCATAGAGATGATATCTAATACCCGACTTCCCATTATTTCTTACAATGGTATATGATGTGGGAGGACAATTAGGTATCAGACATTTTAATATAGAATACCATAGCAGCATGTTACTAGTGGTAGCTACAGGTTCCTTTTCTTGCTGGGGCACAGTAGTTAGCTTTTGGGTCACGCCAAGCATGTTGAAAACAACACCAAAACACCACACCAATAAAGTGTACAATACATGATACATGATAACAAGTCACCCATAATCCATTGTTGAAAATGAAAGACCACTTCACTATGAAAAATGCAGTGAATTCCATAATCTTACAGATTTTGGTAATGTTCATATGACAGAAATACTGATAATTTGTTATGATCAAGGACAATGGTTTGGATAAAGTGTTGATTGGTGTGCTGCCATGTAACAGGTCAAGGGGCCGTAGCTACCAATAGAAAAGAGTTGGGAAAATGCCATACAAAAAGACATTTTTGCCTCATTAGAAATGAAAAACACATACACACACACACACACACACATATATATATATATATATATATATATATATATATATATATATATTTATATATTTATCTATGACCTGAATTCAAGAACAGAAAGTCAGACTATTTTGTTCTGTGCTGCACTGTGAGGAAAATATTTTTTAACAAGTAGAGCACATTGTTTCAGCATTAAAAGTGAAACACACGTCCGCTCACTGCAGACACTGGTGAATAGCAAAGTAGCTTAAATATTTCTTAATATTTTTTTGAAGTACAAGTGGCCAGTTAACAGCACTTGGATTACTATGATATTTCGGAAAATTCAGGAAAAATGTGAGAGAGGGCCTGTCAGCACATAGACTAAAAATTGTGAGCCTTAAAACATGCAGTTCAGCAAGTTTATTTTGTTGGATATTTACAACTACTCTTAAGAGTTAATATTACCTTTGAGAACACAATCACAGTAATTCAAGCAAAAACATGAAAATGAAAATAGGTTCCAGAAGCTGTGCAAGATGCCTGTGACTCACACTGTCATTCTTTTTACATGGAAGTTAATAAAAAAAACAACAGAAAAAATAAAGAATGATTTCCTTATGTCTAGCATGACTCATATAAAGGGGGCTAAAATGGCTTCTGGGGAAAAATAATGCCAAGAGAACATAACTTTACAGAAGCAGGTCCTTTGAGATATAATGACCATTACATATGTAAAGATTGTTGTGCATTAAAATAGTCAGACTACAAAGATATAGTAAAATAACTGAAATATAGAGGCAATGATAAATTATTTATTTTATGTATACTTTTTTTGTTGACCAGCTTAGTCTCACTAGTCAATGGCCTCTTTTCAGGGGAAACAAAGATTTTTAAGAAAAAGGATTTACGAACACATGTATGATATACAAAAAGGGAATGAAACAAATGCACTATATAAACACATGAAAACATGTAGTAAGGCTAATTTTAGGTTCTTTGTATTAGAAGATGTATCTCTAGATCCCAGAGGGGGGCCATGGGAGATGAAATGGATTATCAAGAACTGTACTGGCAACTTACTTCAGATGCCAGCAAACTACCAGGTTTGAATGATAGCATATCCATAGCCATTGTACTATAATTGAGAGTGGCCAGACTTTGATTATTTTGATGCTTTTTGTGTAATACAGGTAATTTTATACTGTTTAACTAAATGTTAATTTTTCATGAAAAAGGATGCAGTCAGGGCATTATGTAAGAAAGCGGATCCAATAGTTATTATTATTCTGACAAAATCTTTTCTGTGATTTGATGAAAATGCTTTTATGTGTATTGACTGTACAGCATTAAATAAATTGCATTGCTTATTCAAAATTCAAACAGTTCCCTGTCCGTCTGGTTGAAGTATTTATCCATAAGTGCAGCGATCAGATTTGAATACTTTTCTGCTTACCAGGTTAGTCTCAATGGTCTGACATGATAGTCATACTGACTACAGGAAATTTGTTCAGAACACCTGGGAACTTCCCTTACTCATCATCATTGTGAGTGGGACCCATTTTGGAGGAGCACTTTGTGTTTCCATTCCATGTGCAGAGGTGACCTGGAGAAACAGGGAGGCAGATGGAGAGAGAAGGAGATGATGGAAGAGTGAAAGAAATGAAGGAGAAAGAAAATATCGAGACCGTAGAATGTGTGCACAATTCTGAAGAAATGTTTCAAAGAAACCTTTTTGATGGAGATGACTCAGCAAATGATTGATGTATAATTACAACCCTCCAGTCGAGAGAGTTGTGAGATGATTTACTTAAAGAAATGGTGGTGCAGAGTGAGCCATAAAATAAAGAAGATGTTACCTGGGAGGTCATTATGTAGAAAAGACCAAAAGAGGAATCAGAAACAATCCTGAAGAATGGTGGTGAGTGGAAAAGAAAACATATGTAGAGAAAGTAAAAGAAGGCAAAAGTGTAGTAGTAGAAAAGAAGGCAGAAGAAAATGAAAAATGGAAGTATGTGATAAGGATTCAAAGTAAAGAATACAAAGAAATGGACCGGTATGAAGTGTGGGACAATTTAATAGCTCCTTAGGGTGAAAAGCACCAATGAGACATTTTGTGGCATTATATTTGAGACTGTTTTGTCGATAAATTTTCTTTGAGGATTGGAAAAAAAAAGATTGTTACCTATGGAATCTTTGTGGTAAAAGCATTTAACATGGAAACAAAAAAAAATATTCATGTAGAATTTCAAACAAAGGTAGAAAGAGAGACCTTGAAAGGATATTTGAAGGCTTTATGTAAAGACATTGCAAACATTTATGACAAAGGGGTTTATGGACTGGTGGCTGGGATTGTAATATTGCCTTAAAAATAGAAAGAGAAAAAAATTAATCATATGCCAAGCATGATACATGTGGAAGGGAATAGGAGCGTTGTAAAATACTGGGGACAGCCCAAAACATGTTTTTTTTTGGAAAAGGACATTTGATAAGTAACTCTGACAAAAGAAAATTTTATATTTGTGAGGAAATGAGACATGATGCAAAAATGTGACTTTAAATGTTATAAATGTAACAAAAATGGATAGATTACAAAAATAAAAATGTCAGTAAGGAAAAAGAAAAACAATAAATTTTAGAAGTAGTAGAACTAGAAGAAACATTGGATGAGAAAAAATAATAAACAGGACATAGAAGAAGGTTCTAAAATAAGTGATGAAGAAGACATAAACTAGGAGGTAGTAAAAGGGTAAAAGACAGAAAAAGAAAATTTAAAAGGATAAGTACAAAAGAAAAAAGAAATTAAATGGATGAAAAAGAATATATAGAGCTAAAGATTGGGGCTTGGTATAATGATTAAGCTGTTTGACTCATACACAAGCTGCAGTGTTTGATTCTCACATTTGGGAAAGAAACTGGTTAGGCTTAAAATGGCCTATTAAGAAAGTTATCCCTGTAATTAGCTAGACATTTCTAAAATCATGAATCTAAGGAAAGGTAAAATGGAAATTTTAGAGTGCTTTCTGAAAATGTGAATAGTATTAAGAATATAGTAAGAAGAATAAGAATTTTGGAATGGTGTAATACATGTGATGTAGATGTAATTATATTAGAAGACAAACCCCGGGATTCAGCAAACGTTTGTGCAAGAATAGCTTATTCTTGCATGGAAGGGACCATTCTCGTGCAGCACGGCAGCACACCATGCATATTCATGAAGCCATGCTGCCATTCTCTAATACGGACACCATTCTGTGTATGAGCGCAGGGAGTGTGTCTGAGAGCAGTGCTCTCAATACACACAGCCCCTGCACTTGAGAATTGCAGAATGCCAATGCAAAATGAATGAAAGTCTCCACGGAGACTTTATTGTCTGTGGAGAAAATAACAGACAGCCTACCTCAGAAAAACACACATATATGGCAGAATGTACACATTCTGCCATATATGTATGCACCATATGCCAGAAAAGAAGTGCAGTCTGGTAAAACAGCAGTGTGACACACTGCATACCCCTTGCAAAATACATGTTAATGCTAAGCCTGTCATTCTATCAATGTTCTAAGCTTCTAACAGCAATATTTAAAATATATTCCTTATTTCTTTTTCCTGTGTACAATAAAGTTTAAGCCTAGCTGCATGGGTTTACCTGTTGCACAGCCATGTATAGCAGAGTTTAAACATCATCTAGCATGCAGTCAGTCAGTCTTAGTTCAAGCCTCACAGCAGTCCATACATTTTCACATGTGAAACACAACTAAAATGTATTTTCATAAATAGGTAGTGAATATTATTATGTATATGTTAACCAGGGTAGTGTAGCAACTCCAAATGTAAGGTGTCAGTGAAATTTAAAGTTTAAACAAGATCTAGCATAGCTAAGCGGAGTTATGCACTGGTAAGCAAGGCTTAGCATCTACCCCTTTAAGCAATGGTTATCTTTACTAAGTGGGTTTGCCCAGTGCTTAGCTTAGCTCAGCAGTTTCAAAACTGTCCAATCACATTAAAGGGCAGGAGATTAGCCCTATTTAAACCTTGCAGGCAGGAATACAGCTCATAACCAGTTGTAGCTTCCCACTGTAGGCACTATGGCTGGTGTAGGTGAAGGTGTGCGCTTTCGGGCGCAGCACTGGGGCATTCAGGAGTCCAGGGTCATGGCTGGACTCCTCATTAAAGTCCATGAAGGGCTACTCCTGTAGGACCAGTGCCAGGGCTCCTAATACAAAGCAGAGGCCTGGGACCATCTTGCTCGAGATCTCACCACTCCCACTGACATCCCTCGGACTGGTGAGCAGGTCTGGCACCACTTTGCTGACTTGAAGCGGAGGAAGAAGGACCTTCTGGACCAGTGGGCCCAAGATACTCAGGCAGGGAATGCTCCAGCAGTGTGTATTAGTCAAAATAAGTGTTCTCATAAGTCCAGCCTGTGTATGTGATGGATAGGTATGCATAAATGCTTTTTCTCATCTCCTGTACAGCTGCAGATGAGAGGGCTGTGAACTTAGTAGCCCACACCAGCAGGCTGCTAAGGCTGCATTGATAGGCTGGTGAGTAACAATCTTGCTGGTATTATGTAGGGCAAATAAATAAAAAAGTAGTAGAATGTCACCTTGCAGTATTTAAAAATGGGTCAGTTTTTAATGACTGAAGAAGCCAGTAGGAGAGTAATAGTCACAAACAGGTTATATATCAATAAAAGTGTAAGTACTTATCAATAAAAGTGAAAACCCCAGACTGGTTGTGTTTACTATGGTATTGTATGACTTGAAATGTTTCATGCAGCAAGATCTGATATCAGAATAGTAATGTTCTGTTAACCAGTGTTTTCCACACTGTGCTATGTCAAAAGGTATGTATAGGAATGTATATATACGAAAGTTGTAATCACAAGGTCAGATTGTACAACCAAGAGAGAATTAAACTGAAAATGTTCAAGAGAAAGACAGCAGTTTCTCAATAGCTTGTTCTGATGAAATACAAACTTGTTGTATTTTTAGCAGAAAAAGCCTTGGTTCGAATCCTGGGAGTGGTAGTAAGCTATAGGCATAATTGCAACTAGGATTTTGAATATGTGTAGGAACAGTCAGGTAGTGTCAATATAAATTCAATCCACAGGTCTTCTAGATAAGAGAAGGTATAAAGTAGCTATAAGAAGGCTGTAGTTATAATGTGTCCAACACCCACAATCCAATCCCAAGGCTGCAAATGACAGCAAGATAAGTACATACACCAAGTGGTCTTCCCCAAGAAATGTTCAAAAGTGTCATGCTGTCACAGCTACCACTCCCTGCTACCAACAACCAGGGTGGCCAATAGAAATTAAGGCAGAGTATATCAGTAGCACACACACTCGCGCACACACACACACACACACACACACACACACACACACACACACACACACACACACACACACACACACACACACACACACACACAGAGTATGAGTGCACATATGTAACCATGACTATGTGAATATGGGTAGAAACAGTCAGGTAGTATTAACAAACATTCCCTCCACAGGTCTTCCAAGTAAGAGAAGGTATAAAGTAGCTATAAGAAGGCTGTAATTATACGCTGTGTACAAAAATACCATTGCCCAACCCAAGGCCATAGGTTGTTGTAATAATACCTGTAGCGTAATGATGAGAGCAATGATCATTAAAGCTGTGACCACTGCAAGAATCTACATTTGTTAATTGATGTCTCTCTCTCTCCCCCACCTTATCTTTACCAATAATCTAAACACATTAATGAATGGGTATGTTTTCCACCAAACCTACCATTAGGACATGTATCCTATTGTTCTACAAGTGTTGAAATGTATTCCAATTAATGTTCCCTGTTTAAATAATATCATTGGTGGCCTATTGTTATCAATGTAACCTACATGCTGGTGTAATGCCCACTGAGGTTCCATATATATGCATGTGTTCTGTTTGCTATGCAAATGTTCCAAATCTCTTGTTTTGGGTTAATGGGAATACTCATGCATGCTGTTACAACTAATCCAAGAATGTGTTTACCATTACTAACCAACATATGTTCTAAAACTGCAACACCATAACACGTCTGGGAAGGAGGATCCCAGAGGATTCACCTCTGCCACCTCATCTGGCCATGGCACTGGGCCCCAGCACATCTGGGACCCACCTCCGGGATCTCCTCATCTGCTGGTCCTGCACCACCTTCAGGTGGAACTGACTCAGTGGAAGTGGCTTGTTCCCCCCCCCCTTGGTGCGGGCGTTGACAGGATCCTGTCACCCGAAGACAGGTCTGGGGTCTGGTATGTAGTGAGCTTTGCAAGGAATTAGGAGATTTGCTATGCCAGCGTGAGGGCCCCAAGGTGCAATTAGAGGGTCAGCCTGCCCCTTCTGCTCAGCCCTCAGCACAGCCACCTTTGGGGCCATGAAGGTGCAGTGGTGACTGCCTATGGGTGGGGACCTCAGTCCCATGTATCCATTTCGGGGCTCATGGGCATCCGATTACCAAACACTCCTCCCCGACCAAGGTGTTTACCCCCCACATGTATCATATACTGCCCCTGTATGCTGTCTTGTCTGTCTTCCTACCCAAACTACCTCCCCAAATATACCTGCTATCCTTTCCCAACATCCCACTCTCACCTTAAATTAAAAAAAGGCACTCTGTTCCCTCCCAAAAATGACACCCCATACATAGCTGTCCATTTTGCACACGTGTCCACTGGACACATAGAATCTGGTCCAATTGGCTTCACAATACATTATTGTTGTCCTCACCCCTCTCTCTGGGGCTTGAGTGTCCAAATTTATCTCCAAATTCAGTAAATATGGACAGCTGTTGCTGTAGAAGAAATGGACAGCTATGGACCTTCCCTACACCCATACTGCACATACCTAGCTATCTTTCATCTTGTTTTTCCATCTTCATGCCCCCTTTTTCACCACTTACTTATCACCCCTTTTTTCTTTTCTTTTAAAAAAATTAGTGCGGGGGTAAGTGGGAATAAGTAGTAGTAAGCAAGAGTAAGAGCAAGCCTGTATGCATGGTGCTAAGTGATGCCTACACAGATTAAGCATTTTTTAAGACTAACTGTGTATAAGCATAGTTGACCAGAAGTTAGCATTGCTTACCATCACACAAAACCACGCAAACACACTTAAAGCTGCTCAAAACTGCCTTAATCACTCTGTATCCAACAGTTCTTGCTCTGCTTAGCAACAAAATAAACAGCCCTTGCAGGACTTGAACCCAGGACCCTGCACACCATAGTCAAAGCAACTTACCAGTAAGCCATGTCAGCTATATAGCTTTAGGATGTTTTCTCAAACATACCCTTCTTTACAGCCAGTTTACAATAGGGATGTGGCACTGTGCAATTAGGAAGGATTGGTATCTACAAATATATATATATATCTCAAATGAAAAATATACATAGAGAGATAGATAGATATGTATGCAGATACATATATGTGTATAACAATATATAGATATATTACCAATAAATACTGAGATGTATATATATATATATATATATATATATATATATATATATATATATATATATCACATATATATATATATATATATATATATATATATATATATATATATATGCATACATGTCCCAAAATGCCCATACAAACATATAGTATGCTGCTGATAGACCACCCATAACTGGGCCAGCATGTACAGTTGGATACAAAAGGACCCATGACACTCACATCCGCCCCCCTCCACAGTCCAAATAAATAAGTGAAGAGTACACTGCTACAAAATCATGATAGGCCATACACAATGGCCAGACATACAACAACCTCTTAGCAAAACAACTAAAATGTCTGAACACAGCAAAGAGAAATACAACCAGCCAATAATTCACACATGTTTATTATACTCTGATTTCTTGGCCAAAGCCTTCAAGGAGTAAAACATTGCAACAAATAATTGCCTTAATCACAAGAAGCAATTAACACTTAATTACATAATTAAATGCACAGCTTCCAATTACACTCTTCATTTAACCCCCTAAGGGATAAAGTATCACATTTAATATTAATACATTGAGTCTGTACATAATGATTGTCCTTTTTTGAATGTTTCATCACACTGAGGAATAGACTTTTTCAAAAACAGTATCTTGGAACCCACTACTGTCCCCATGGGGAGATTTATTCTAATGTACTGCTATAGAACTGTCATCTTTCTTATCAGTAATATTTTTCACATGTTCTAACAGCATAGGTTTGAAACACGGGTTACTCTCACTCACATAAAATATGGTACAAGTGCATTTAAGAGCAGTCTCTATACACCAACCTCTTGAATGTACAGACTTCATGTTCTCCAGCCATTCCCCTCAGTAGGAATGACAGCACTAAATAATGATAGACCAGTATACCTATCAACCTACTTCTGTATGACATCTGGACAAAGCTTGACATAATTGGTGGACAGAGGCCCAAATACTTGGCCATACTTGAAATATTGCTGTTATACAATGAGAAAGTTGCTGGTGTTACAATGTTTGTTGTAACATGTCTTTTCTGAGGGATATAAAGTCAGAAAAACAAATGGATGTTAGCATTTACAGATTGCAATCACTAGAGTATGCTACTGATATGCCAAGGACACCTGTCTGGGGAACAGACCAAACATAACAGGCTAACCTGTGGCCACTATGTGGATAGCCCTACAGTTGCGAGCTATGCAGAGACAGAACTTTGTCGGACTGAAACCCATGGAGAAGTAGCATGTGCAGACAAACCCTGTTAAACTAGCAGTATTCCAAACATATAACAGCAATACTCACATTCTGCCCCTAAGTCTTGAACCTTCTCCACTATTTAGTTGACTTGTCTGTACAAGTCTTGTTGTAAGAGGTAGTAACTCACACAACTCCAGGATGTCTTCCTCACAAGTAAGGGAAAGGGCTAATACCCACAAGGAGTAGTCAAATATAGGAGAGTGTTGCCATGACATTGACTATTGCTGCTATGCATGCATTTAGCAAGTGGGAAACACCAATAGGTGCACAGGCCATCACCTGGTCATGAGGATCATATACAAAAGCCATGCTGCCACCTATTCAAACCAGCTCTATCCTTGTAGTCCACAGAGAGACACAGAGAGAGAAAACAAATAAAGGATAAACTGGAAAAGATAAGAAAATAAAAAAGAGGTAAGTGGAACATGTAAGCATGTAATTGAATGTAGTACTTGGCATGTAATAATGGGAATTATGATGTGGAAGAATATATGTTCCAACAAGACTTGCTGTACTAATGTCCTGCCGAACAGCTGCTATGTGGCCATAGCATCTGGCCTTCTCTGCAGTGGGAGAGATCATAGCCATACCTCCCAACTGTACAGATCTTCACAGAATGTCCAGATTTTCCAATCATCATTTTTTTGTCTGTTCCTCCTGAAATCTGTACTTTTCTAATCAATAGCTGAGGACTGAAGTCATCAAGTAATGACAAACACTTGAGTTTAAGACTCCACATCTTTAAGAATAGTCACAGTAATGCAATTTGTATCATTCTACAAACTTCCTACATTTGTAACAGGAATATTTAAAGTCTATCCCTATTAACCCCCCCCCCATTGTAGACTTTGTCCAGATATCATGCTGTAAGAGGTTGCGAGGTAGGATCACAGCTCAGGGGCCTGACTCACCCTGGGAAAGGACAGCTCACATATGACAACCACTGGGGTGTCTGTCAAACAGTTGTTACTGTGCCACTGCTAGGCCATTTAATGGGATGTTGTCCAAATCCATATGTTACCTGTGAATATGAGTATGACACATGTCTGTCTTATAAAGCTAAGAGACTTATATAGGGCATGTGCATAGTAAAGTACTGTTGCAGACATGTGTGTTGAACTGAATGCGATATAGTGAATTAATAACATTCAACTGTACAGTGTTCTACTGGACAATAAGCACATTTGTGACTATCTGTAGTCACATACACATATACTTGTGTTATGTCAGCCAAACCATTGGCAAGTCTGTGAGCAATGACAGTGTAACATAATACTGAAAACAAGCTTCGGTCCCACCAATAAGCGTGTAATCACTCAGTAATCCACAAGATGATGAAATAAACTCGCAGTTTATTGTTCGACATCACGTAGAGACACCATAAAAGACAACAAACAAGACTGCAGGATCCGTGCAAGTGGATGACCCCACACAAAAGCCTGCTGTATCAAACATAAATCGTGCACAACGTATAAATATAAAAGTAAAAAAACGCCAATGCGGAACAAGTTTAGCGCTTTCAACCAAATATCTGGTCTTCCTCAGAACTAAGGGTAAAAACATTTGAAAACTCTTTATATGTTTCATTTGTGAAGATAATTGTTTAGATAGTATAGACCGAGGAAATGATTTAGATAACAATGAAATATCAATTGTCGACAATATACACACTTACCGTAATTTTAAAATTTTTAATTATTCTAGAATGCGCATTGATAAGGCACACTTCATGTTATTCGAGAAAGGTATGAAATTTATTCCCAATCCGAGTTTTAAACTAACTGACGTTTTAATTGATTTTAAGAAATTCATAAGGAAAATCAATTTAGAAGTTTTTTATAAGGATAGTATCCCACATAGAGGTAATGAAGGGGGTGATAATATTTGTCAATCTCTTGTTATTAAGAGAAATTTCACTCCACCTAATCACCCCATTATTGATACATTTGATAAGGTAGTGACCAGAGAAATTTATAATGAATATAATCAATTAAAATACATGAAAGCATACCAAAATTTGATGAAGGAAGAAAGTAATTTATTACATGCTTTAAAGGGGGACAGTTCGATTAGAATTATGAAACCTGACAAAGGGGGATGTATTGCCATATATGATAATCTGAACTATATACAGAAGATATATAATATATTGTATTCTACTGGCAATTATGCAACTGTTTCAAAGAATGAATTACACATTGCATATCAAAGAATTGATTCGTATATAGAAGAATACTTGGTTGAGGCCAGAATCACTGAAGCCATGTACAGGTTTATTAAAGTTAGTAATCCTAAATTAGCTACTATGGTGGGCATTCCCAAGATACACAAGGATACTAAAGACCCACCCCTGAGACCTATTGTCTCAGGTAGTTATTCTAAAACCTTTAACATAGGTAAATTTATAGATACGTTACTCAAAAATGTTTACACTTTTATTCCGCATATGGTAAAGGATTCCTGGTGTTTTTTATCTCAGTACCCAGTGAAGGAGTTTGATATCAGCCAACCACACATCATAGTTACTATTGATGTGATTGACCTTTTCTCGTGTATACCTAAGGATGAAGGCTTGCAAGCTTTTACGAACAGCTCGACTAAACACACAGATTTAGAATGGGACTCCATTTGTTTGATTGCTGAATTGATGGCTATAGTATTAGATAACAATTTTATCTATTTTGAAGGAGAGATTTTTAGACAGACCAAAGGTGTAGCAATGGGGGCAGCTTGTGCCCCCATTTACGCCAATTTAGTCATGTTAAACTGGGAAGACAATGTGTTGTTTCCATCTAAATATTTTCATCACGTCCGATATTATTCAAGATTCTTGGACGATATTTACATCATTTGGCAGGCTACTGAAGTATTATTATTAGAATTTATGGATTTTATTAATGAAAGTAGTAACTTTTTGAAATTTACTTTCACATATGATTCCAAAGGATTACCTTATCTTGATACACACATAGTATATGATAATGGGAAAATACAATCCAAAATACATAGGAAACTGACTTTTTCCAACAACTATTTGGATTTTTCCAGTCACCATCCTCCAAAAGTAAAATACAATGTATTCAAAGGCCAAGTTATACGAGCTGTAAGAATGGTTTCTGAAGAGGAAGAATTGTATAAGGAACTAACCTTAATTCAGGAATTTTTTAGACAAAGGGGTTACCCCCCCGATATGATGGAAGAAGTTGTATCTTATGTAATCAGTCAAAGGGGTATCAAATATAATCCCTTACTGGGATCAGGTGATATTCAAAATAACCCCATTCTTAAAGAATATGGAGCAAATCCAAGTTTTCAACGAGCATGTATAATACCTTATTGTTTAGGTGCTGATAATATTAAAAGACTTATATTCAAATTCTGGTACCTGATAAGCAACGATAAGACCTTAGTAAGCATATTAGGTACAAAACCCAAATTTGTTTACAGGATGGGATACAATCTAAAGAAATTACTAGAACAACAACATAACACTAAACGATTGGGTTTGACTAACTTTAGGAAGACCACCAGTAGGAAGTGTGGTTTTTGTAATTATTGTAAATTTATGTCCAGTGTAGACAAGATACATCTAAACAATGGACACAATAGTATTATAGCCAATCAACCCGGCAATTGTAATACTAAACAGGTTATATACCTGGCTAAGTGTGATGTTTGTTCTGCGTTCTATGTAGGTAGAACTGAAGAAACGCATCTATGATCATATGTATAGTATCAAGACCAAGGATACAAACAATGCCTTATACAGACATATACAGGCAATGGGAACACAACACACTTTTAAATTTATTATTTTAGAGGTAATTTCGAATGATCCTAGAGGAGGCAATCTCAAAAGCCTTATAGCTTTTAGAGAAACTTGGTGGCAATTATATCTTGATGCCACCAATCCACCAGGCCTCAACGAGTGTATTTCCATTAAATCATTACTTATATAATATCTAAGATCAATTCATACCTTTACAATGTAATATAAGGTTTCATACCTTACAATATAATAATTAATTTTTATTTTTATAACACATTTTTATGATACATTTTATGACATACTTATGGTTTTTAGTATTACAACATGTAGTGTGCACAATATATATATATATTTTTAAGTCATACATTTTTAAGCTATACATTTTTTAAGCTGTATATTTTTTAAGCTATACATGTTTTAAGCTATACATTTTTTAAGCTATACATGTTTAAGCTATACATTTTTTAAGCTATATATTTTGTAAGTTATACACTTTTTAAGCTTGTTACATATTCAATAATTACATTTTCATCAAATAATTTCCTCAAATGATATATGATAATCCTTAAAGGACATATGATTTTTCAAAGACATATTTTAGATTTTATACTTAATAATCTTTTTTACACTAATATTTATATTAATTAATTTATTAATGTTTATATTATTATTTTTCATACTAATATTTATAAAAATTAATCTAATATGCAATCATGAATTTATTCACATATTTTATTTTATTTTATAACATTAATTTATTCATTTTAGTTTATTCATCAATACCCAACTTATATGAGAGATAGTAAACAACACGATTCAACAGCATACCCAACATAATTAACACATTTAAATATACATATATATATATTTATATTTTTATGTCTTATGTCACAGTCTGAAAGTAGTAAGCTTGTATGCAGATATGAAATTTCAGCATATTGCATTGTTTCATGTATTGAGATGCTCACAAGATTATTTAATATATGTTTTTCTGCATCCCTTATGCATCCACTTGGATTGACACGATATATGCACAGCTTTAACATGGAACTGTAGTGTACCTTTAAATCATTATTAGTTTGTTTTGGCGCCAAAGAATCTATATAAAGAGTTTTCAAATGTTTTTACCCTTAGTTCTGAGGAAGACCAGATATTTGGTTGAAAGCGCTAAACTTGTTCTGCATTGGCGTTTTTTTACTTTTATATTTATACGTTGTGCACGATTTATGTTTGATACAGCAGGCTTTTGTGTGGGGTCATCCACTTGCACGGATCCTGCAGTCTTGTTTGTTGTCTTTTATGGTGTCTCTACGTGATGTCGAACAATAAACTGTGAGTTTATTTCATTATCTTGTGGATTACTGAGTCGTTACACGCTTATTGGTGGGACCGAAGCTTGTTTTCAGTATTATCCTTAACTCTTTCTTATGAGTGTAACATAATAGCCTACTTATGACTGTTGGACATCTTCCAGGTTATCACAGTGATGTCACAGCCTACTGTGCAATCAACTTACTCATGTATGGTGCAGCTATATTAATACAGTATCAATATTGATGTGCCTTTTGTCACCCATTTATGTGTGCCATTGTCCAGATGTACTGCTATAACAAGTTGTGAAGTAAGATTGAGCAGCATGACTGTAAATACAGTGTGCCATACTAACATAGAACAGAAATGTATACCAGGTATCCCCTGAGCACATGTATGTATGCATGTGTTCAGCTGGAAGGCACAAAACTAATCACATGGGTTTCAAGCAGTCAGGTACATAGGTTGTGCATGTCGCACATGTGTGTAATATCAGTGTCAGTGCATACAATAGACATAAATGTGTACAGCTACTGGTTGTTCCATTGCCCTGACACTGATATGGGTACTAGAGTAGGCATGATATCAGGTAGTAATCGGAGAAGTGCCCAACTGTGTTATGACCCACTGTCCATGTCTACCACTACCAGCTATATCAACACCTATATACACTGGCTATCACAAGTGCACACACCCCTGTTGGAATGCCAAGTTTGTGTGCTGTATGTGCTGTATGACAATCAGACCACAGAAAATCATTTCATAATGTTTCTCATCTTGAATGTAATGCTTAACCTTTACAACGCCATTGAAAAAAAAAATCAAACGTGTTTCTAGGAAGGTGACCAACTATTGCCAAGTGAAGATGTGCCATGATGTTAGAGTCCAGACCAAGACAAATGAAGATTGTTATGTTTTCAATTGAATTGTACAGGCAATAGGTCACATTAAAGATGGGAATTGTTTTGAAATGAGTTATTGTGGTGTCATGTTTTAATCACACTAATACCAGGCAATGTAACAGGGGTGTGTAGCCTTTATATCTACTGTAGCTATTCGGGCTCAGCAGTACCTGACCTGTATAACCAGCCTCCACAAAGGTAGAGTAATCCCCTTTGGTGAACAGCAGCAATACACAAACCACATAATACATTTCTATATTGGCTGTACAGGGACACATAGGTGCAGGCAACAACTTGGAAGCAAGTCCACCTCTATCTGAGCAAGCATGTAATTCACTGGTGACTTCCTGTAAGCCTGACTATGACTACAAATCAGACATATCCACACCACCAAGGACAGTTGCAGTAGTGTCTCCATATATGTTGTCATTCTTAGAGGAAACAACACAATTTGCCCTGTACTGGGAGTAAAGCACACATCATACACACATGCCATGGATATAGGCAACCTGGATCAGACAGGTTAGGTGGGCACATCGCCACCCTGTCCACTCCAGTTGTAAAGGGGGAAATGCACATGAACCAGACTCCTCCCCTCAGCTATGGTGAGCATGTACATACTGCCTACTGATGGCAATAACAGCAAATCTCCATGGGGCATAATAACATCACTGTCTGCCTCCTACATGAACCCAGGCATGTACACACAGCTCCATCACACACCACTGTCAAACACTGACCTGCCACCATCCACACACCATCCACATGGAAGATGGCCACTGTCAACCCTCTACACAGAAATGAATGGAGAATAGAGGATTATACAATCAAGTGTCCAACATTGGAGGGAATAAAGTAGCTCAGGGCCAGGAATGTAATGCAAGCTGCTATAACCATGATAGATTGGAGGATTATGGTGTAGTTTGGATTATTTGCAAGTAATATCCACTGATGATGTGCAATTTGACAACCGTATGAGGTCCTGTGATCTTTTTCCTGTTTATGTCTTCCAGGTAACATGCAGAGGGCTCTCCTATCAGCATTCTCTGTTGGGGAAACTGACATTATCACCCAATATGTGATCGAACATTATGCCCTGTTATTTGGATGAAGAGCAGAAGATGTATGGGGGAGGACCACCCTGTGGAACACTCTGGCCCACAGGGTAAATGTTGCTGGCCTGCAGAGCAGAACTTATGAGCAGGTGCAGCATAGGGCCCACCAACCTCATACACTATGCCCATCAATGGGCTGCTGCTGTAGCGAGAGACCAGATAGCCACAGGTAGGGGCCCAGCCATCCAGTCCCCACTGACACCCACCGAGGAACTCCTCACCAACCTTGGGGCACCTGCCGAATGCACAAGCCATGAAGCCAAGGAAAGCATTGTGGAGGTGGGTTGGACACACACACTGGATGAGGCGCGTGCAGGTAAGGGCCCAGTGGGGATTAACACAATAATGTATCAGACATACATGTATCTATATTGTATACACATCCATGTGTCAAGTCCGATTGCAGTTGTGGATGGGGTTTTCTAATGCACAGAGGTGCACATCTATGGTGAGGACAGAACATTGTGTATTAATTGGGGTTAATACTGTAAATGTGCAGACATGCTGCACCCATCCTGTACCAAGGCCACATGTGAGTCTGCTGACAATACCTCTCTCTCACAGCTACCTAGGACCCTCTGGTCTGCATATGGGACAGAAGCCTGAAGCTGGTGAGTATGACATTGTTCTGTTGCCTGGCAATATCCCAGACATGTGAAGGGCATGCAATTTACCATGCAGACAACTATCAGTAACAGCTATATTGCTTTATGTAATAGCTATATTGCTTTATGTGCATGTTCACGTGTGATGGGGTTAACTGCATTGCATCACAGTGGTCACCACTGGGGCCTATCTGACATGAATTCAACATTCCAGTAGCATACCTCATAACTTGTCAGTGCCAAGACGTCTGGACAAAGGCCAGAAAAATGGGCTGGGAAAACAGCCTAAGATAGGGACATGTGTGACAAATTAGTGGTATACAGTGGATATAAATTGTGTACACACCCCTGTTAAGATGCAAGGTGTTCCTGTTAAGTAGAAATTAGGACCACAGTATGTCAGTCCACACCTCTTTCAGCCTTTAATGTGACCCATAACATAAATAGTTCACTTGTAAAACCAAGCATCTGGACTCTTGTATTGCACCTACAAGGCTGGCCACCTGTGATGGTGGCAGACGTCATATCAGCATGATGTTTCAGTCAGGTATGATACCCCATGCTGCAATATGTGTCAGCACACTCACTGTGGACTATTTGGTTGCAATATCACATACATGGACATTGTTAAGGAAAACACAGATGACTTCCAACCACATATAGGTTGCAAACATCTGAATATTCCAAACACATCTGTACAGAGGACTGTATAATGGTTTAACCTGCTGCATGTGAGGCACATGCTGTTACCACACTATAAAAAGTTATGGCTGTGGGAGGTGGTCACCAGCCACGTATGGTACACACATCAAAATGGTATAAGCTGCACAAGATATGATCCTCACACACACACACACACACACACACACACACACACACACACACACACACACACACACAGTTGCCAGCATTGGGAGTAGAACTTCTGCCTACCCATATATTTCTGCTATAGTACTATGCAGTTATCAGACACACCCCAGAAGTCATACAGTTCTACCTAGTCCAAAGGTATTTCTAAGGAGGATGACATAAACAGGACTACTAGATTGGAGTAAGAGGAAGTGTAAAGGGTAGTACACAGGTCAAAAATGGTGTAACCCACACACTACATGATTTTCACACAAACATTCAAACAGTTACCTGTAGGGAGATTATTGCACACACATATCCAAACAGTTGCCAGTAGGGAGATTAAAACTCCTGTCTATCTAGTTATTTCTACTATAGTACTATGCAGTTATCAGACAAGCCACAGAGTTTATATGTTTGCACCTACTCCAAAGGTACTTCTAAGGTGGATGACATCAACATGACTACTAGATTAGAGTGAGGAGAAGTGTAAAGCGTAGTATACAGGTTAAAAATTGTGCAACCCCCACATTACATGATTATCACACAACCACACACATCCAAAGAGTTGTCAGTAGGGGGATTAGAACTCCTGCCTATCTAGTTATTTCTACTATAGTGCTAGACAGTTATCAGAGGCACTACAGAGCTTATACATTTTCATCTCGTCCAAAAGTAATTCTTAGGTGGATGACATCAACAGCACTAGTAGATTGGAGGGAGGGGAAGTGTAAAGGGTAGTACACAGATTGAAAATGGTGCAACCCACACACTATATGACTCTCACACAAACACACATCCAAACAGTTGCCAGTAAGGAGATTAGAACTCCTGCCTATCTAGTTATTTCTACTATAGTGCTACACAGTTATCAGATGTGCCACAGAGCTTACACATTTTCATCTCCTCCAAAGGTACTTCTAAGGTGAACCACGTCCCGGCACTATTAAGGCTGTCCTTTGTCTCTCCCTTTTTCTGCTGAACCTCCGTAATGTTTTAACCAGCATAAACCACGAATAACGAGTAGTTGAAAACTGATTTCTTTAATATAAACAACCAAAACAAGTTTAAAAACACCTCAGATTTAGCGCTTTCATCTCCCACAACGGAGACTTCTGCTGGTTAAAACATTACGGAGGTTCAGCAGAAAAAGGGAGAGACAAAGGACAGCCTTAATAGTGCCGGGACGTGGTTTGTGTTTGGTGATACATTCTCTTTGGTTACAAGTTTCAGTTGTTCTTCTAAGGTGGATGACATCAACAGGACTACTAGATTGGGGGGAGGGAAAGTGTGAAGGATAGTACACAAGTTAAAAATGGTATAAGCTGGGCAGTACATGATTCTCACACACAAATACACTTGCCAGTATTACGATTAGAACTCCTGTCTATCTAGTTATGTCTACTATAGTCGTTATGTAGTTACTGCATGTGCTACAGAGCTTACTGAACGTTCACATAGCCAAAGCTGCTAACTGCACAGCTGAAGTAAAGTATTACAGGTGGAAGAAAGTCTACCTTCAGTTCTACCCTTACATTGTGCTAGTTCTTTCTGTCTTGCACTTCAAATAGCATTATGGCTTGGCACATCACCAGGTTATTGTATCAAGAAGTGTGGCACATCTGGGAGCCATCAGCAGTACTTGTTCATCACAGAACTAGCCCCAGAACTTACTAGTAATGTCCACCTCTCCTGGCATGATTGAAGGCAGCTTTCTGTGCTTTCACCCATTAACCTGGTGCACTTGTGCATTCTGAGGCACTGTTGCAACTGCCTCAAAACACTCTAAACTGTGAGAGTTACCCGTATATTATCCAGTGTGGAAATATGCATTCTCCAGCAAAGACTGGACTAGCAGGTAAAGAGGATAAGATCAACACCTGCACCACACCTGGACTAGCAGGTAAAGAGGATAAGATCAACACCTGCACCACACCATGTGAAACACATAGCTCACCATGACATCCACTTTGACAGCCATGGCATACAGTGAAAAGCCACACACCCACCTTCACACAGGCACTCAATGGACATTTACCCAAACAGCACAGACCAGCAAGACAGACACCTACTCAGACACCACAACATGGCACATGCCAAGGGACACATATTTAACCTACACAGTGTGCCCCTCAATCTAAGCTCCTAAGGTTAACCACCTTGCACAATACAGTGATCATGGGTAATTCAATACTGAGGCACACACATATCCCACTCACTAAGTTGAATATGGAGCAGGTAACAGCCAAATATCTAATACATGCCAGCATCCAACACATGACACAGCTAGTCATGGCACTCCACAACAACTACAGTTATCACTCCATATACATGTGGGTGTGAATGTCCTGGGACACACCTCCCTGGACTATGTGACAAGAGACATGGTTGACCTTTATGATTATCTGGTCCAGGCAAGTGTGACAGTAGCCCTGTGCAGTGTACCACCATTACCCAGAATGATGCTGCAGTACTATCAACAGATTGACTGCAACATTGGCTTACGTGTTTTGTGCCAGTCTCAGGGAATCCAGTACCTCTCTGCTTGGGATGTCATGATTGACAGAACCCAATGACTTGCCACAGATGTCCTACATCTGTCAGCACTGCATTTCCAGGTACTGGCTGTGTCTTGCCAGCCCTATGATGCCTTATTAGGCAGTCTTCCTAATGTAATTACCACCATAACAGCTAGACATTTATGCAATCTGAGGGTCATGCTACTCAACAGTAAACATCTGTCAGGATGCAGTCACTCAAAGCACTCAGTGGAGTGGAGGACATTAACATGTCTGCTGTAATGGAGAGGTGGTTCACAGCAGTAGACAGCAGCCCTGCAGTATCAGGCTATAAAGCACTCCACAGCTGTCAGCCCCCAAACATGGACCACCCTACACCTCCATAGGTGGTGTTGTCTCCATATTCATTATGGATGGGAACACCTCCAGACTACTATCCAAGCATAATGCATTGAAGATACTTCCAGTACAACTGCCTTGGGGTAATAGTGCAATCCAGACCATACCCTGCTATAGGTTCTCATCTATGTCCCTAGACTGTCAGTGCACATTCCTCAACACCTTGTCATCTATAATGGTCCAGCACAACACTGACATAGTATGAGACTTCAGCTACTCCTCCATTACCTGGGGAATATAGCCAGGTGCCAGTACAGTGGCCCAACACTTCCTGGGATTCATCATTTCCAATGCCTTGGATCAGTTCATACTGACCCCCAGCAGGAGATGCAACAACCTTGACCTGTGTTGACCACTTAAATATGGGACTGCTGCTCATCAACAGTTGTCAATCCCTGCATGGTGAGATCCAAACAGGCTGTAATCAACATGGAACTCAACATGTCAGTCACACCCCTCACAAGGGTAACCACCTTACAAAACCTGTCCTGTCCTGTGCTGGTGGCAGATGTCATATCAGCATGATGTTTCAGTCAAGTATGATACCCCATGCTGCAAGATGTGTCAGTACACTCACTGTGGCCTATTTGGTTGCAATATCACATACATGGGCATTGTTAAGGAAAACACATATGACTTCCAACCACGTATATGTTGCAAACATCTGGATATTCCAAACACATCTGTACAGAGGACTGTATAATGGTTTAACCTGCTGCATGTGAGGCATGTGCTGTTACCACACTATATAAAGTTATGGTAGTGGGAGGTGGTCACCAGCCGTGTATGGTACACACATCAAATTGGTATAAGCCACACAAGATATGATCCTCACACACACACACACACACACACACACACATACACACACAGTTGCCAGCACTGGGAGTAGAACTTCTGCCTACCCAGATATTTCTACTATAGTGCTGTGTAGTTATCAGACGCACCCCAGAAGTCATACATTTCTACCTAGTCCAAAGGTACTTCTAAGGTGGATGACATCAACAGGACTACTAGATTGGAGTAACAGGAAGTGTAAAGGGTAGTACACAGGTCAGAAATGGTGTAACCCACACACCACATGATTCTCACACAAACATCCAAACAGTTGCCTGTAGGGAGATTATTGCACACACATATCCAAACAGTTGCCAGTAGGGAGATTAAAACTCCTGTCTATCTAGTTATTTCTACTATAGTACTATGCAGTTATCAGACAAGCCACAGAGCTTATACGTTTGCACCTACTCCAAAGGTACTTCTAAGGTGGATGACATCAACAGGACTACTAGATTGGAGTGAGGAGAAGTGTAAAGGGTAGTATACAGGTTAAGAATTTTGCAACCCCCACATTACATGATTCTCACACAACCACACACATCCAAACAGTTGTCAATAGGGAGATTAGAACTCCTGCCTATCTAGTTATTTCTACTATAGTGCTAGGCAGTTATCAGATGCACCACAGAGCTCATACATTTTCATCTCGTCCAAAGGTACTTCTTAGGTGGATGACATCAACAGGACTAGCAGATTGGAGCGAGGGGAAGTGTAAAGGGTAGTACACAGATCAAAAATGGTGCAACCCACACACTATATGACTCTCACACAAGCACACATCCAAACAGTTGCCAGTAAGGAGATTAGAACTCCTGCCTATCTAGTTATTTCTACTATAGTGCTACACAGTTATCAGATAGATGTGCCACAGAGCTTATACATTTTCATCTCCTCCAAAGGTACTTCTAAGGTGGGTGACATCAACAGGACTACTAGATTGGGAGGAGGGAAAGTGTGAAGGGTAGTACACAAGTCAAAAATGGTATAAGCTGGACAGTACATGATTCTCACACACAAACACACTTGCCAGTATTAGGATTAGAACTCCTGTCTATCTAGTTATGTCTACTATAGTGTTATGTAGTTACTGCATGTGCTACAGAGCTTACTGAACTTTCGCATAGCCAAAGCTGCTAACTGCACATTTGAAGTAAAGTATTACAGGTGGAAGAAAGTCTACCTTCAGTTCTACCCTTACATTGTGCTAGTTCTTTCTGTCTTGCACTTCAAATAGCATTGTGACTTGCACATCATCAGGTTATTGTATCAAGAAGTGCAGCACACCTGGGTGCCGTCAGCAGTACTCGTTCATCACAGAACTAGCCCCAGTACTTAATGAGGCACACACATATCCCACTCACTAAGTTGAATATGGAGTAGGTAACAGCCAAATATCTAATACATGCCAGCATCCAACACATGACACAGCCAGTCATGGCACTCCACAACAACTACAGTTATCACTCCTTATACATGTGGGTGTGAATGTCCAAGCATAATGCATTGAAGATACTTCCAGTACAACTGCCTCGGGGTAATAGTGCAATCCAGACCATAGCCTGCTAACTATGTCCCTAGACTGTCAGTGCACACTCCTCAACACCCTGCCATTTATGATGGTCCAACACAACACTGACATAGTATGAGACTTCAGCTACTCCTCCATCACCTAGGGAAAGTAGCCAAGTGCCAGTACAGTGGCCCAACACTTCCTGGGATTCATCATTTCCAATGCCCTGGACCAGCTCATACTGACCCCCAGCAGAGGATGCAACAACCTTGACCTGTGTTGACCACTTAAATATGGGACTGCTGATCATCAACAGTTGTCAATCCCTGCATGGTGAGATCCACACAGGCTGTAATCAACATGGAACTCAACATGTCAGTCACACCTCTCACAAGGGTAGCCACCTTACAAAACCTGTCCATAGCTGACTTTGCAACCACAAAAATAGGGGTGGATGACTTCACTGCACACATGGCAATGGGAAATAGCTGCATGACTGTGGAATCATACACATATGCACTGTACAAGCAGGTACAGGAATGCATGGTACTAGACAGAGCCAACAGAACCCAGACACTGTCCTCCAAACACTGGGATACAATGTGATGGTCCCCTGCCATTACTAAACTGTACAACAGAAGGAGGACACTGTTGCAGAGAAAGGTGGTGTCCCATGAATATTGAACTCCCTTATTAATCTCAAACACAACGTGGAATCCCTCATTGAATCTCCTACAGGGATCTATGAAGGCAGACATGCAGCAGACACAGCCAACAATCACAACAGCCTTTGATAGGTATATCAACAACCTCCACAGCATTAAACACAAGTGCTGCGAGTTACTGCACAATGCTAATACCTATCCTGAGACAACAGATATTGGCCACAGTCTTGGCAACACATTCAGTGCCAGCTTTACCTCTCTCTCCCCCAACAAGTGGAGTGCTGAGTGAATGTGTTTTCACATGCTGTATGCTGCTTCTGATCTAGGCATCTGTGTGTCACCGGGATGTAGCCCTGCAGCAAGACCAAGGGGTATGGCAGTGTGATAACACATCCACCATGTCTTAGGCAGGGTACAGCTGTATCTGCATAAATTTCACAGGTCTGTAACACAGTGACTGCATATGCCTCACAGAGTATAGGGCTGAGGGTTGTACATAGGTCTATGTTGATTTACAACATCTGTTGTAGAATGGAGAATGGTACGTGTTGTGGTTTGGACAAATCTCAGATTGCCCATAACCACAGCCACAGGGGATATTCATCAACCCAACACACTGAGATTACTATTCACACACACACAAACACACACACACACACACACACACACACACACACACACACACACACACACACACACACGCACACACACACATTTGCCAGTACTGAGATCCAAAGGTTCATTGCTTCAAAGGTGTGTAGTAGGTGAATAGGCCTGAACACTCTACAAGGCTAGCCCAAGGGAATACCCTAGCATCAGGCCACATGACAATAGTCCTCATTGTGGCTCAGGAGTATAGTCACTGGAGTGGTCCCCAGGGGTGGGTATCATATTTCACATCCACTCATCCAGATTTCAATTGTAGGTGGGCAGTGACACTGCTTCACATGTATGTGATTTATATTCCATATCATGGACAGTGTCTGGGTTGTGCACCTATCCCACATGCTATCCTTTGAAGTGTGGACGTGTGATTGAGGTCTCTTGGGCATATTGTGTGGACAGATTGGTATCTTCAGATGTAGCATTCCTGACCTAGTTTGGTGAGACATGGCTGTGTAACTGATGTAGTGATTGCACCTACATAGACAGTATGATGCAGGGATTCATTGGAGTTATTGGAGTCTGTCCATACAGGGCATGTGTATAAGGCATGATATTCCCTTTGTGCAGTACATCTGCAAACTCTACAGTTGTTGCAGGTGTCTAGTGTGGAACATGGCAAAAGGGCCACTGTACACATTGATTGGGCTACTGAGGGTATGGTACAGGGTGACCATGTCCTTTTACTTGCTGGATAACACACAGTCAGGAGGTGTTACACATCAAAGTAGTTTCTGATGTCAGTGGCACTGTTGTGGTCAACAGGCAGCTGATTGTCAACCTGTGTTCCCCATTCTGTTGTAACAACATCACTGTTCAGTGGACTACCACTAATTTATTACTTCATGTGAGACATGGTGTTCCCAAAGGTAATGGCGGCACATCTCGTGGCATTGAGATTATGTCCAGGGTTCTGACAACAGTCATAGGTGTCAAGTGACTTTTTTGCATGATGTCGACATCACATGAATTGGGAATACTACCACCTACCTTTCTGTTGTATGCAAACATTTTCAGCTAGGGTGCCTTTGTGTTCTCCTGCACACATTAGAATGGTAGATCCCAAACATGAGAGTACACGGGTCTGTAACCTGTGTGACACCAATAATGTCTGGTCATCGGTTTGACATGGAGTCCACTGCAATCACACCATGGGTACTATCTGTGAGGCAGTTTGCAGGAGAACTACTGATATAGTGGTTGATGCCTAGCCAAGTGTGTTTGTGTATGATTTCTGGGTGGAGCATGGTCTCTGAGTATTATAATGGTTGCCTATATTGTTAACTATTCCATACTGTCACATAGTCATTGCACATGGCACTACATATTCAGGACTGTGGATTGTCTACACCAACCTCTATGGTGTTTGACAACTGTTGGCCTTGTAATGTGGATATTGAGACATATACTAGGTCATCAATATAATTTATTTTTTTTTTATTTTACATTTGTTAACCGGGCTAGTCCAGCTGGATACATGTCCATTTTCAGTGGAGGCCCGAGGAGAAAAGCTCTTCACAATATTAAATAAACATGTTAAAAAAGACTAGTATATTTTTAAAATATTTAGAATTAAGCTAAAGTAAAATGAAACATAAAAAGGACCAAGGTATGATAGAGGAAACAATCAAATTGAAACTACTGGAGTATGGCATAAAGCTACACCTCTAGCATGGACAGAGATTGGAAGATGTTATTACATACACAGTTGCAATATAAGGAAGGTTAAAGAATAAGTTCTTATTGTGAGGAGTGAAAAGAGTAGTCACGTTAGGAAAGGAGGTTAATTTGCTAGAGAGAGCGAGTAAGAAGAACTGCGTTTAGAGGAAAAGATAGTAAGGGAAAGGAAAGGAAAAGAAAGAAGAAGAAAAAGAAGAAAAAGTCAGGGGTATGGCAAGAGCATAGCCAGTGGTTTGAAAGGAATAGTTTTAGGTTAGTTTTGAATAGTGGGAGAGATGTAATGGAAGTAAGGTCATTTGGTAGTTGGTTCCATATTTTACCCACTGAGTTGGAAAATAAGGTGTCACCTGCTAAGTTTTTGGATGATGTAGTATGAATCAATATCTTGTTGGATGAGCTGAGGCTGCTCAGATTGTTGTAGGGCTTAATTAGGTGGAGAGTGTTATCGGGTGGTAAAGGCGTTGTGGGCAATAGTAAGTTGGTTGAAGGTTATTAGTTGAGGTAGTTCTAGCCAGCCTAGTTTTTTTAGGTTTAGACAGTGGTGAGTCCTATATGGAGAGTTTTGGGCAAATCTGGCAATATTGTTATAAGCTGTGGATAGTTTGTTGAGATTATATTTGGAGAGATTAGTATAAATAGGGGAAGCATATAGTAGGGTAGATATTAAGTGGGTTCTAGCTATAGTAGTTCTTGCTTCAGGAGTGAGGAAAGTTTTGATTCTGTAGAGAGAACCTAGTTTTCTGTAAGTAGATTTGATTGTAGCGTTTATGTGGTTATCAAATTTCAGTTGATTGTCAATTGTAATACCTAAGAGTTTGGTGGTAGGTTCTGGACTGATAAGGGTACCATTATTGGATGTAAGTGTGAAATGTAGGGAGGGAGACAAATGAGTGGGTGTAAAAAGTAGGATCCTGTTATTACACAATCACACCAATACCCACACAGGATACTGATGACAGACAGCGACACACATACCCACACTTGCCAGTACTGAGTTTCAAACCCCTACCTATATATGTATTGCTACTACATTTTTACACATTTATTGCATGCGCCACAGAGCTTATAAGGTGGGTGTTGTCCCAAGGTACTTCTAAGGTGAGGAACCTCACCAGCCCTTGTAAATACTGGTATTGGTTGATGTAGTGGTTGAGAAATTTCATAAAATGCTTTACCCTGCACACACCTTTACATTTGCCAGGAGTGAGGTGCAATCCTCTATCTATCTATGTTTTCAGTCCTTTATGTTACACATTTACCACACGCACCACTAACCTTATATGGTTTAGGGTCTCCAACAGGTACTTCTAAGGTGAATGATATCTGCGGGACTGCTAAAGTAGGGAACTGAGAAGTGTACTGGGTGTAAATGGGGCCAAAACCTTTAAGGTGAGAACACATACACACACTTGCCAGGAATAAGATTCAAACCTCTACCTATGTAGTTATTGCTACTACAGTGTTATGCATTTTTCACACATGCCATGGAACTTATAGGTAGAGCAGTGTTCAAACATACCTTTAAGGTGAGTGACATCAGCAGCCATTGTAAAGTATTACATTTTGAAATGTACTGGCTGTGTATGGACACAAAATACATCAACCTACAGATATACATGCACTTTTACAATTGCCGGTACTCAGACTAGAGCTCTTACCTAAACAGTGTTTTGCACTACAGTATTATAGAGGTATCACAAGTGCCACATTGCTCATATTCTAGAGAGCTGTCCAAAGGTATCTTTGAAGGTGAGTGACATCAGCAGCAGTGCTAAAGGAGGAGTAAGGGAAGTGTAGTGAGTGTGAATGGCCTCAAAATTATGTCTCTACAAAGACATACACACTCTCTCACAAACAAAAACACACATTGTTACAGTTGCCAGGACCAGGATGAGAACTTCTTCCTAACTAGCTTGCTATACTATAGTATTACATGGTTATCGCAAGCACCACGGAGCTCATATGTTGGAGAGTTATCCAAAGGCATCTTTGAAGGTGAGTGACATCAGCAGCAGTGCTAAAGGAGGGGTAAGGGATGTGTAGTGAGTGTGAATGACCACAAAATCATGTCTCTACAAAGACACACATACACACTCTCACGTAAACACACATATTTTCACAGATGGCAGGACAAGGATTAGAAATCCTACCCAACTAGTTTGTTACACTATAGTAGTGGAAAGTTATCATGAGAGCCACAGAGCTTACAGGGCTGCAAGCTACACAAAAGGTTATTTCAGGGTGACTGACATCAGCAGGAGTGCTAAAGTAGGACAATGGGGAGTGTAATGAGTGTGAATGGCCTAAAAACTCATTAATCTAGAAACTCACACTCACACACAAATTTACATCTGACAGGACTGAGATTACAAATGCTACATGAATACTTATTTGTACTATAGTGTTACACAGTCATCACAAGCACCACTGAGACTATAGGGCTGAGGGCTAACAAAAGGAATTTCTACAGTGATGACATCAACACATCATGTGATATAGGCCAATGGGATGTGCACTGGCTGGGAACGGCCACATAATAGGATTCTCCCTGTCACTGTCTATCTCTCTCTTCCCCACGACTGTGTGTGTGTATATGTTTGACATATTATATTATGTTGCCCTTAGATATGTGTGAGTATTCCTATCCAGTGTGTGTGTGTGTGTGTGTGTGTGTGTGTGTGTGTACTTGTGAAGTATGAATGGTGTACAATTTGGTGTGTGTGCACAGACATCTGTGAATAACAGATAACTATAGTCCACTGTGTTGTCAGACATGGGCTTCATTTCTCTAAGTGTAGGAGCATACCCAGTATAACCTTCTGTATTGACTGTGCGCATCCATTCCAGAGAGATTTGGACTCCAGTTCAGGGTTTTGTGTGCTACAGCTACACCTAGCAACCTGTTTCAGCAGGATATCTGTAGATAGGTTGCCAATATGGAGACATAATGGGGGTAACATACGGGGGATACTGTAACTATTGCTGTCTGTGCTGCTTGTGTAACATGGTTGGTTGTAGCATAGATTTTCTGACATATGTACTGTTTTACACTGTGATGTATCATGTCATCAACTAGTGACAGATATCATTCTTTGCTCACAGTTATTTACCAGGGAAATACAATATGAATGAAGCTGAGACTAATATCCTGAGGCATATAGACTACACATTCTGGCACACTCCTGCCATTGTGGAGGGGTAGCTACAGACAATAGACTGCTGGATCTGTTTAAATGGTCCAGCACCTTTGTAGTATGTTGGCTGGGAATCCCTTTTTATACTTTTCTCCACTTAATGGAATGGCCATATCCTGCTGTGGCCATACCTCTCAGCTGTACAGATACACCCAGGTTATCCAGAGGCAGGACTCATATATCTGATCAGTTTACCTTCACATTGTGGTTTACAAGCAGTTTTGTAGCTATTTGCAGTCAGGGGGTAGTATGGGCAGACATTAGAGTTTCAGAATTCACACATCCCATGACATCCATGCTTCTACACCCCCTGTTATTCTCTCCTCTTCCTAATATTATGAAAGCAATATTTCTGAGGTATCCCTATAGTTGGGCCTTTATCCCAGTAGTAGTTATAGCCTGGTTCACAGTTCTTGCAGTAGGACATGGGGAGGCATGCTACTGGCATTTGACAGCATAGCCTTGCATTTGTTTTCTGTTTACTGTGTTAGGTTGTTAGATAGGACCCCCTGACATTCTGTACATTGGCACTATGGGTGAAGCATGGGCCTTTGCCAGAGGACTGTAAGTCATTTGAGCATGCTGCAGGCCATCTGTAGCAGGCCAGTGCATTCTGTCACTCATGCGTTCCCAGGCTGCAAGTCAGTAGATTACCCTGAGGTGACAGTGGCAAGTGGTTGAGGTATTCCTGTCAATCTTTCCTGTTCATACTGATCCACGAGTCTGCATGTGGTCAGGTTGCTGCTTACAGCTAAGGACACACCTGCATGGGGCACCTATTCACCATACAGCAACATGTATGTATTCCCATACAGAAATGGGTTCATGCTATACTCATACCCTACAGCAAGGATATGACCTGTGATAAACCTGTGGCTGATGGTGGGGTGAGCTGGATGCATGTGTGATATGGAAGCTACTGGCACCTGACTCACAGATATACCTGGGACATTCCCCTTATGCTGCCTTGTGTGTGAACATGGGCAGCCTGTCATTACTTTATAACTGTGCCTTTTGTGGTCTTCCAGTGATTGGCCAGACAACCAGTATTCTATACTAGAGGAATGACTAATGTGATGCTAACCTCTATGTATAATTCCAAAGTTGTGTGCAGTTGACAATTATTTTACTTGCACTCTGTGTAGGTTACTTCCACCTGTGTAATGTTTCTATGTATGGGCCCCCATTCATAGCGTGTCCAGCTTTCCAATGGTGAAAAATATTGTCATCTGGACAGTGAGTATGTACAACTGCTGACATGGGTATAGCTGAGAAGCAGTGTGGTTGGCACTGCAGTTGTTGGAACATGGCCCTGTTGACCACTGTACTGTACCTAGGCCACCGAGACACAACCATCCAGGCCCGCATGCTGACCACTTCCAGGCAATATTAAACCCACAACAAACTTGCTACATGGATCCCTGCATATTGCACACATCCAACATGAACCATCAGAACTAAAACAAAAATAGCACCCTGGCTAACTAATAATACTAGGCATAAAATCATTCTTAGAAATAAATCTTGGTCTAAATGGCGAACCACTAAAAATCTAACTGACCGCCAAAATTTTAGAGAGCTTAGAAACAACACTAAAAGAGCTATCCTAACAGACAAAAAGAACTATTACCTCCAGCTACAGCATACCACTAATAAAGAACCTAAAAAATTCTGGGCCAGTATTAACAATCTTCTATCTCCAGGTCACTCCATTTCACCTAATTCCCAGGACTCTAACCCAGATAACCCTACACAAACAGCAAATGACTTCAACTTGTTCTTCACAAATACTATCAAAACACTTGCTAGTCATTTATCTCCTGACACGTCTAAACTACTTCCACTGATATCAAATCCACCTCCTACCCTCCATTTACAACCTGTCTCTACCTCCTTCATCACATCACTGCTCCAAAAATTAAAACCTACCACTCCCTCTGCAGACAAACTGCCTGCAGAATTCCTGCAGGTAGGTGCCAAAGCCTTAAGCTACCCTATTTCCATCCTAATTAACAGATCTATAAAGGAAGGAATCTTCCCCTCTATCTGGAAGATATCTCATATCATCCCACTACATAAAGGGGGTAGCTCTAATGAGTTTTCCAATTTTCGACCAATAGCTCTCCTCTCACCACTCGCAAAAATCATGGAAAAATGTATTCACAAACAAATACTAAATCACCTTCTTAACAACAACCTACTCTCTGTCAGCATGGTTTCAGACCCTCACACAGTACCACTACAGCTTTACTCTCCTTCACTGACTCCATTAACACTAACCGTAACAACAACTACTTATCATCCTCAGTCTTCATCAATCTATCCAAAGCGTTTGATATGGTGAATCACAAACTTTTACTACATATTCTCAAATATCTTGCTCTTGACCATCTAGTCTTATCCTGGTTTGAATCTTACCTAGAAAATCGTCAGCAGGCAGTACTTTGGAAAAACTCACTTTCAAATCTTCTACCTATCTCCATAGGCATACCCCAAGGCTCTATCCTAGGCCCTTTACTATTTTCAATTTTTATTAATGACCTTCAATCTACTATTCCTTATGCTACCTGTATTCAATACGCAGACGATTCTACTATAATCTGTACTGCTAACTCTCTAACAGAACTCCAGTCACTTACTCAAAAAGCTTTTAACACTGTAGAACAATGGTTCTCTGACCGCTGTCTACTCCTTAACCCCAAGAAAACCAAATTGTTACTTTTTTCACCTACTCGCAAATTGACTCCACCACACTTTACTCTTACATCCTCTGACAGAACACTCATTTCTCCTGACTTAACCACAAAACTATTAGGAATTACTATTGATAATAACCTCAACTTTGATTCTCACATCAACAACACCATAAAATTAGTAAATAAAAAAATAGGATCCCTTTACAGAATCAAACCTTTCCTAACACCTACAGCAAGATCCATCATTGCTAGGTCTCACCTAATTTCTACTCTTCTCTATGCTTGTCCCATTTACACTAATCTTTCCAAAAACAACATAAAGAAACTAGAAACATCCTATCATAACATAGCTCGATTTGCTGTAGGATCTCCTTTTCAAACTCATCACTGCCAGAACCTAAAAGAATTAGGCTGGCTTGAACTTCCTAACCAACTTGTTCTTCAACAAATCTTAATAGCTTATAAGATTCTATATCAGCCAACCAATACACCAATACCCTCTAGCCTTATTTCTCCATACAAAAACCTGAAACAACTTCGCTCTTCTAACAAACTCCTGATTAATATTAGCAAACCTCACAATCATGCAGGTGACTGTTTATTCTCCAACTCTGTTGGAAAAACATGGAATAAACTACCCTCTGATATCACTTCTTTAACCTCTTTCCAACTTTTAAAATCAACTAAAAATTCATCTCAATAAACACTGGCTTTGCTCCTGCACTAATCCAGACTAATGCTCACTCAAAAAAAAAAAAAAAAAAAAAAAAAAAATTCTCATATCTTATTTTATCTTTTTAAATCATCTGTTTAAATTGCTATGTTTCTCATGTAACATTTTTATGCCTTTTGTGAACTTGGACAACTTATGGAGCTTTTCTCCCCGGGCCTCTACTGAAAATGGACATATATGCAGTTGGACTAGCCCGGTCAACAAATGTAAAATAAATAAAATAAATAAATATAGATTGGGACAGCTCTAGAAATCTGTGCTCCAGTGATATTACTCCTCACTTACATGTTACTGCATTTCTGTATGGGATTGTGGGTGGGAGGGGTGCACATCTGAGGACTTGAAACATTTGCAATGACTGCACTAGTATTTCGGATACTCTGTTGGCTTCCATTTCATATTGTATTGTGACCTATCATGCAGAAAGGAGGCATATCAGTAGACTACACATGTTAGATTTTAATGGCATAAATTTCAGTTTCAGACTACTTACCCTTCGGAACTAAAATGCAACTGCCAGACCTGTTGACGTATGTATGTTTAGGTCTGGATGGGGGCTTTTCACCATTGCCATCATTTGTGGGCCTTAGCCTGGCCTTTCGTTATGGTCATCTACACCTGTCCTGCTGAGTGAGGCTGGTGGTGGGTATGTGACCATCACTGACATCCATGTGTGTGACCTATTGACACCCACAATTATTTGGGCCATCACATGTACTGCGGTGGGAGTTGTCACCTTGTTTAGTACTGCCTAGTATGTTGACATCAGTATTTGTTACGGATTTCCTGCTGTCCCAAATAGCTGTCATCTGTCTGCTGCTATCCCATTCAGCCACCCGATTCCCTTGCATGCTTGCATCCATATCATACATACAACTAGCAGAACATACTACTGCATTCAGTAATTGATAGGAAGGGTGACTTACCTTGTTGCTGGGCCAGTATTGAGGACAGTGCTGGAGTGCTGACTATGTCAGATGCATGTAGTACACTCCCTCTATATGGTAAAGCACAGGTAGTGTCCTGTTTGGCATCCCTTTTCCTGTATCTGTGAGTCGGAGAGAGGTATCAGTCCCTGGGTCCCTACAGTGCCTGTGTGTGTGCTATGCATTGCCTCTGTGCCAAGGCCTGGGTATACCAGGCACACCTCCTTCTGCCTACAGGGGCAGGCTCAGGAAGTTCATCCTCCGAGTCCCTCTGTGCCTGTGCTGGCCTTGGCAATGGTGGGGGGCTGTGTGGCCTTGCCCTGTGCTGTTCGTACTGCAGCTGTTTCCACAGGATCATATTGCGTAGCATGGCACATACTACGAACATTTGTGTACATGTAGCTGGAGAGTACTGCAAGCCTCCACTGGCTATGTCAAGGCAGCAGAACCGTGACTTGAGCATCCAAAACACATGCTCCACAATGATCCTGATTTCTAGCGTTGAGAGTTGAATCTTAAGGTATGCCTTCTATTATTTTAACTTCAGTATTTAGTTTTTATTTTTTTTGTAGAACTTGACTTACAAGTATTTAAATGTTATTGCTATTCTCTCTTGTACCTTGTATAATTCTATAAAGAATAATTTTTTACTGTTAAAAATCACTATGATTTTATCTGTACTGGAGCTTTTCTCCCCGGGCCTCTGCTGTAAATGGATATATGTCCAGTTAGACTAGCCCGGTCAACAAATGTAAAATAAAATAAATAAAATTGTGCATGTGCCTCATTATGGTGTTCTTGTTCTGGTGTGTACGCATTTCTGACGTTTGTCATCAGCCACGGCTTCAGTGTATAGCCAGCATCCCCACTAGATGGCCATATGGGATGTCCCTCCTGGCAAACCCCTGATACAGCTGTGAGCAATGCCAGATAAGGGAGTCATGATAGCTTCCAGGACTGCAGGCACACACATTCATGATAATGCCCTGGGCATTGCACATGACCTGGGAGTTGATGGAGGGGAAGCTCTTGCGGTTTATGCAGACCCTACTCCTCTCACCAGGTGGTCCTTTGATGTGTATGTGCATGCAGTCTATAGCACCAACTACCTCAGGGGATTCTGCTATATGGTGGAAGAGATGCATACTTCTGGTCAATGCCTCACAGCTGTTGGGGAAATATATGTGCTTACTGACATGTGTTGACATGGCATCCAGGAACTGGTAGATTACCTTGGATGCTAATGCCTGTGAGATCCCCATGATATCTCCAGTTGGCCTTTGGAAAGTACCTGTGGCTAGTATTCTTAAACCTACACATACCTTGGTATCCACTGGGATGGGATCCCCTCTGTTAGTTCTGTGTGTGAGGCGTGGCCAGCACAACTCAATGATTTTCTGTAGAATGTCCCTGTCCACCCTATAGCTCTCCATTATCTCTAGCTCATGTAGTCCCTGGTAGGTTACCCTGGGTCTATACACTCTTCTCTTCTTCCTCACTGTGGATTGGTTGTCAGCATTCTCCTCCTCACCACCCTCAGTCTCTAGCATATATTGATGGATTAAAGCAGCAGCAGCCTCTAACATTTTAATTAGTTTTTCCAGTTAAAAATCCCCCGTCTGTGTACACCGGTGGTGCAGAGTTTGTGGGAAAAACAAGTCTGAAAGGTGTTTGCATAGTTTATTGTAGTGTGCTGGGTTGCTGCATGTGTAATTGGCTAATTCTGATACATTCACCTGCCAGCTATGCTAGTTCTCCTTGATTGCCTTCCTACTGCTGTTTCCCCTTCCCATTTCCTCCCTATTTAACCCCTGAGGTGTGCTGCTGATACCCAGTGAAGAAAGGTAAACAGTGCTGCCATTTCTTTCTTTCTTTTTTTTTTCTGTTTATGTTTGAAACCCGGTGCACCCATTTAGGCTATGTACACAATGCTCAGGGACATCTGACACTCCCACTTCCTTAGCTGTGCTTAGCTAAGGGCAAACATGGGCCACAGAGCTCCAGTGAGCTCACAGCAGGCATGACACACACCCTTATGAAGTCATCCAGCTTTTAGACTTGTACTGTTGTTTTGCTGTACCTACACGGTTAGGTACAAGCTGACACTTTGAAAAAATATGTGATTCAGTATAACTCTCCTCATTTGCGTACCTCAGTGTGTAGGTCATTAGTTACTGCACTAAAACGGACCCATTCCTCTTGACAACCAGTGGTCCCCGGTATTGCTTACATTCTGCATGCCACAGACTATAATGGCAAAATGCAGATTTAACTTAAAATTGAGTTTTTCACATTTTTTTTTTTCAGCACGATCCCATTTGCGCACCACTGCTCTATGCTTAAATGGCTGAGACTGGACAAAGAAACCCCCAAAGCTTAATTTTCATAATTATTAATCACTTTTTAATGCCAATAGCCATATATTTGGCCATTGGCATGTCTAATGTACATAATCCATGCTTTTTAATGAGCTGTCATGCCTCCGTTTTGTCAGTTGCAGAAATGTACTCAGTAATTTTCTGAATACAGTTCTGCACTGACACCGTTCTAGCATGGAGACCTAAATCACCTCATTTGCATGGTTTTCACCTGCAAATGAGGTGATTTGCATATTTGCCGGTTTTCTGTGCTAGAACAGTGTAGGGCCGCTCATGCATATCCTGAATCACTCGGCGGCCATTTTCTGTGCAGGACACTGTTCTTGCATGGAAAAATAGGCTTCCTGAATCCCAGGGAAGATATTTTTAGTAAATGAATAAAGATTACAAACAGAGAAACTATGGGGAGGAAAGATAAATTAGAATTTGGGAAATGAGAGATATTCTGGAATAGCTATATTCTATAGAAATCCAGTAAATACATTATACATAACTTTAGCAAAAATGGGAAGGTTAACCATTGCAGACTTAAAATGGAAAGAACAAGTCCACAGAATTATAGCACTGTATGCTTATATTAACTATAAAGAAAGGGAAAGCTTATTTCACCAGATTTTAGACTATGCAGTGATAAATATGAATATTATAATAACAGGAGAGTTTAATTGTGATTTAAGAAGCAAGCATAAAAAGAAAGAAAAGTTATAAGATGTGGTAAGTTAAAACTTTGAAACAAAGTTCATTGACTTACAAATGGGGATCTATAGAACTGAAATAGATTAGTTTCTAGTATCAGAATGTTTAGTTTTTGGAGAAGGGGAGGTAATTGAAGCAGGATTTTCTGATCATCTTGCAATATGGCTACAGATAAAAGAAAATGTGGATTATATTACAATAGGCAAAACTCCTGAGAGACTTGCTTGGCTACAAACATCTGCATTAGAAGCTGAAGCTAAGTGAAACTTGCAGTAGTGCATTTTAATATTCTGTTAAGTACAAACTTGCAATTTTAAAAGTACTGTATTTTCTTTTTTTTCTGTTTCCTAATTGTGTGTTTTTGAACAGTGTGCTGTGTGTGTCTCTCTGCAATTATTATGCTATAGAGGGGGTGTTGGAGTCACTTCTTTGTTATCTGATATTTAATAGCCTAGAGGGATTCATCTGTACTTTAAGTGCTAGCCACAAAGTTTGAGAAATCATTTTATGCTCAACTCCTGAGAGACTTGCTTGGCTACAAACATCGACACTAGAAGCTGAAGCTAAGTGGAACTTGCAGTAGAGCATTTTAATATTCTGTTAAGGACAAACTTGCAGTTTTAAAAGTGCTGTATTTTCATTTTTTCTGTTTCCTAATTGTGTGTTTCTGAACAGTGTGCTGTGTGTCTGTTTGCTATACGAGGGGGTGGTGTTATCACTTCTTTGTTATCTGATATTTAATAGCCTAGAGGGATTCATCTGTACTTTAAGTGCTAGCCACAAAGTTTGAGAAATCATTTTATGCTCAACTCCTGAGAGACTTGCTTGGCTACAAACACCTGCATTAGAAGCTGAAGCTAAGTGAAACTTGCAGTAGTGCATTTTAATATTCTGTTAAGTACAAGCTTGCAGTTTTAAAAGTACTGTATTTTCATTTTTTCACTTTCCTAATTGTGTGTTTCTGAACAGTGTGCTGTGTGTCTCTCTGCAGTTACCCACCCTCCCTCCCTGTTCTTGTGTTGGTATTAGTGTTGCTGGCTCTGGAATTGCCTGCCCCTCCTGTAAGTCTGTATTAGAACATCTCCTGGTTCCATCGCATTTGCTCACTTAACCAAGTACAGTGAGATCATATTCTGAGTCTAGTGTTCACTCTACCTAATACAGAGAGTAGATTTGAGAAGGCCCAAAAAATTGCACTTTATTCATTTGCTTTTACTGTATTTGTCTTTCCTCCTACTTTACTTTGCTTTTCTTAAAAGTTCTCAATTTTATTTAGTCTGCTGCATTTATTACTGCTTGATAGTAGCCTGATTAAATTGTAACTGCTATTCTAAGTCTTTTGGTTTAAGCACTTGGGCTTCATACAGGCTGTTTTACATTAAGAAGGTTTGTGGTCTGCACTGTTGTGGTAGGACAGGTAGCTTCTAAGCTGGGAATTGCTGACTGAAGGCCCAGTGTCTGCTATTCTAAAAGTGTATTAGTTCTGGCTTAAGCACTTGGGCTTGAGGCCAGTTATTCTACATTAAGAAGGTTTGCGGTCTACACTCTTGTGGGAGGAGAGGCTGGATTCTGCCCTTCTGAGCTGGGAATATCTGGTCACAGGCTTATTGTGTCTGCTTATTTGAACTGTTTCTTTCTGAAATTGGTGATGCTTGTTGCTGTAGCATAGACCAGATTCAGGCCTGCTGAATCTAGCTTTGTTTGTATAACTTGAACACTGATCCAGGCCATCTTTTTTGGAGAAGGTTCCCCTGCACCCTAGTAAGCAGGGGTGTGCAGTTAGAACTTATCTAATTGAAGACTGCTGGAACAAAGCTCAGTTTTGAGCTTTTTTTCTGGTTAATTGTTTAAATCAGTTTGTTTTTTTTCTATTGTTTTATATATATAAATTGCACTTTATTCATCTGCTTTTACTGTATTTGTGTTTCTTCCTACTTTATTACTAGGGGCATTGACTACAACTCTCATCTGGGATATATAACAATAAGTATCCTTTTATGTGCATTTAAAGTGTTTTTTGAGTGTATCTGCTTTATTTTCTAAAAACAAAACAAAACAAAAAAAACAATATATATCTATCTATATATATATATATATATATATATATATATATATCTATATATATATATATATATATATATATATATATATACTTGTTTCCCGCCTTTCTAAACTAGTATGGTCCATCTTTCAGGTTAGTGCTGAATTCAGGGCTGTGTTACAAATCTCTGTGTTTGCCCATACCTTACTTGGATAGAAGGAAGTTCTCTGTTCACCTGTAAGAGAGGGGAGCTTTGAGCAGCTGTCTGTCCCTGGAGGAGTGGTTTCAGCCCAGAAATTAGTAGTGTATTGGCCATTTTGGTCTAATTTCTATCTCTTTCTTTTCCCTGCTATAAATACCGTATTTGCCCAGTTTTGTGCACCGGGTGGCACTGGTTAGCTAGGGTAAAACTATTCCCGGCTCCACAAAGTCTCCTCTTCAATTTTTCCCTTGGAACTAGACAAACTTTCAACTTACACACTCAAGCCATTCATTTCTCAGCCTGGCACTTACTCAAAACATATAGCAAGCAGTTATAAACCCTAGCACTAGACCCTCCTGTACTGTACAGAAGGACAAGGCTCTCTATTTGACCTTACCAGCCATCCAATAAAACACTGTACCTATCCAGGCATGTCCAAAGGGCAGTTTCAGGTGTACTCTCCAGTCCAACTGGTGAATCTGGGCATTTTGAGGCAATGTTACAACTGCCTCATGTACACAGACAACCCCCTCCTCCTACCACCAAACACTAATGCATGCAAGAGATGCAATTATACAACCAAACTGGAGGCTAAGCTCTCTCAACCCAAGACTGGATAAGACAGTCAACAGGAGAAGGGAAATACTTGCATCACACCACCAGTCTCACATAAACCCATTAAAGCAGCACTGGAAAAAAACACACATAAATACATGAAAACATACTCAGAGGCTCTAAATAAAAATCTGCAAAACCAACAGAGACCTCCAAAGCAAACATCCAAGCATCCTCCACCTCCCAACACAAACCATGAAAACATACTTCACAAAACCAGTGTGCCATGCAATCACAGCTCTTAAGGCAAAATAACATGCCCAACATACTAGTAATAGGTGACTCTATAGTCAGGCACACTGACGTCCCACTCCCAAGGCTGAATAAGGAGAAGGTTACTGTTAGCTGCCTATTGGGCACCAGGATCTGCCACATAACACAAGCACTCAGGTCACTACAGAACAAGTACAAATATGACTCTGTCATTGTCCATGTTGGTGTGAATGACCTGAGCTGTACCTTTCTGTACTACATGAAAAGAGACATGGAAGAGCTCTCTGATCACAGAACCCAGGCCGGTATGACCCTGACCCTGAGTAGCATCCTGCCCTCACCAAGAATGATACCACGGCATAAAGAAAACAATTCTCAATTTCAACAATTGGCTAAGTTTCTGGTGTCATTCAAAGGGGGTCTAGTGTCTGTCCACCTGGGATGACATGCTCGACAAGCCACGCTGCTTCACTAGAGACGGCTTGCACCTGTCACACTTAGGCTTTCGAATACTGGCCAAGACTCTTGCCACCCCCATAGTGCCTTTTTTTAGGCAAGGCTCAAAAGACAAACCCATCACCATAAATAGCACAAGTAACAAAAAAACGAGGGTAATGCTACTCAATGCCAGAAGTCTGAACTTCAAAATGCATGCACTCGAGGCACTCCTCAGTATGGAGAAAATCGATATATGTGCAGTAACAAAAACCTGGTTTAAGGCTCCAGAGAGCACCCCAGCACTATCAGGCTACAACTCATACCATATATTTCGGTCACAGAACCCAAACCGAAATACAAAAGGTGGGGGCGTATCCATATTCATCAAGGATACCAAAACCTGACAGTTAGTGGCACAGCACAATGCTTCAGAGATCATCCACGTGCAACTAACAATGGGCAAAACTGCAATTCAGATTTTAGCTTGCTACAGATCACCCACCATGTCCCAGAACCCCCATTCCATGTTTCTGGAAACACTGGGAAACATAAAGGTCCTACCAAACACCCTAATATTGGGTGATTTCAAATACCCAAACATTAACTGGGAGAACTACTCAAGTACTATCTCCCTTGCCCAACATTTCCTAGAATCTATAAACTCAAACACCCTGGTTCAACTGGTCAACACTCCCACCAGAGGTGAAAACATATTGGATCTGGTCATCACCAACATGGGCGACCGGTGCTCCACACCAGAGGTCAACCCCTCGCTGGTTAAATTTGATCATAAACAAATCACTTTGGATATCCACATTCCGCCCCCACCCTTGGACAAGAAAACCACCATGAAAAACGTTTCTAAAACAAACTTCATGTTGCTTAAGACCGAGATGGAAAGTTTCAAAGCCCCCATGCTGAAGGATAACGCTGTCCAAGCTGTAAAATCCTTTACTAATGCATTCTACAGGCACCTACAAGAATGCATGGATCATGCCATCCCAAGAAAAAACAAGACTCACTCCTCCAAGAAAAGGAAACCAGTCTGGAGGACTCCTGCCATAAACAAGCTATAGAATGGAAGGAGGAAACTAGTACAGAAAAAAGTAAAATCCCAAGATGGGAAGACATCCCTGATCAGTATCAGCAAGAAACTACGATCCCTCATAAAATCATCCAAGGCGAACTTTGAAAGAAACATTGCCAAGGACTCCAAAGATAACCACAAGGCATTCTTTAGCTATGTCAAGAATCTAAGTGGCAATGCTCAGATCTGCTCAGAGTTAGTGCAGAATGGCACAAAATACACTGAACTGACCGATATCACCAACATCCTGGCAGAATGGTTCAGCGCAAACTTCATCCCCCTCTCGCCCACAAAAGGGCCAATAACCATACCAGAAGAATGTAGAATCCCTGAAATTACAGACACTCAGGTCAAAACAGCCCTCTCCAAAGCCAAAAACACAGCATCAATGGGACTAGACCATGTCCCAGGCTGCATCCTACATGAGCTGAAAGACAAACTAACCCCTCACCTAAACACACTATTCAAGCTCAGCCTCTCCACAGGCTACATACCCATAGAGTGGCACACAGCAACGGTTATTCCGCTCCACAAAGGTGGAGCCACAACAGACCCCAGGAAGTATCACCCTATAAGCCTGACTAGCTTGGTCTGCAGGTCTATTGAGCGCATCATCATGGAACTCATTAACAGAGACATTGGGAACCTCCAAACACTGGACCCTACCCAGTTTGGCTTTGTTAAGGGTAGATCATGCCTTCTAAATCTGGTGGACTTCTTTGAGACAGTTACCAAGGCTAAAGATGAGGGAAAGGTGGTACACACAGCCTACCGAGACCTAACAAAGGCCTTCAACACCATTCCCCTTTCTGGTATTATAGACAAGCTCACCAGCCTGAACATAAACCCCTATGTCACAAGATGGGTTGCCAACTGGCTCATGGACAGAACCCACATGGTGAGAGTTGCGGGAGCTTGGTCCTACTCTAAATCAGTTACAAGTGGAGTTCCCCAGGGCTCAGTCCTAGGACCCCTCCTGTTCAGCATATACTTTTCAGGGGTACAGGCAAGCACAGGAGGACTATGGCTGACCAAGTTCACAGATGACTGCAAACTAGGGGCTATAATTGACTCTCCACTGACACAGAAATCCTCCAAAAGGGTCTCACTGAGATGGATACCTGGTGTCAAAATCATGGCCTCAAGCTAAATGCCAAAAAGTGCATAGTCATCCCCTTTGGAAAAAACAAAGTACCCACAAACTACCACATAGGTGGTAGTCCCCTAAATACAGAAGACGTAATAAGGGATCTGGGGACCCAAGTGGATAATAATCTCACCTTTGGTAATCACATTGCCAATGTGGTTAGAAAATCCTTCTCCGTGGCCCACCTAATCACAAAAGGGTTCACATCCAGATCAAAAGAGGTCATTGTGCCCCTCTACTCATCACTCATCAGACCCAGCATAGAGTACAATGCCCCATTTGAGATGCACCTTACAAGACACCTGCAACAGCTGGAGAGACCACAGAAGTACCTCACCAAGAGGATCACTGGCCTCAAACAGATACCGTATGCAGCTCGACCGAAGAAATTACAGATGTACTCGGTTGCATACCGCCTACTCAGAGGTGATCTCTGCCTGACATACAAGGCCATGTCCAACCCAGAATTGACAGACATGCTCCACCTAAAGAAAACCTTATCCCTGTGAGCCACACGCTCTAGGGCTCTAAACCTCACCACAACAATAAATAGGACATGCTGGAGGGATAGATTCCTGTCCCAGAGACTTCCCATGCTTTGGAACAAGATCCCAATGTACATTAGGCAGAGCTCCTAGCTAACACTTTTCAAAAGAAATTTTGACGAGTGGATGGGAAACTGAGTGTTTACATTGGGGATCACTTCAGTGGCTCTGATGGACAGAGGCACAGGGAACTAATTTAAGGGGGCGGCAAAAGCCAACACATTCTGGCTAGGCTTATTAATGTCTTTGGGCAGATAGCCTAGTACCTACCTATGAACCTATAAACCTAAGGATAAATGAGAAAGCATGGAATGAAGAAGGAAAGAGATTAGTAATATAGTAATATGATCTTTGCATAACTGTGAGAACATTTTATAAAAATTGGTCTGAATGGTCGATGATATTTAATGAAAAATGTAAAAAAAAAACTTTTTTTACAGTGGCAACATGATGTGAGAAAAGTAGCGAAAGAAAAATATAAAAGAGCATGTAATGATGTACTGGAAAATTTAGAACATGATAGAAAGTACTTTGACAAAGAAAATAATTATATGAAAGAAATCAAGAAAAAATACAAGAAATGTTATATAAACAAATATATTTTTGCAAAGAAAAATAGAAGACATATCAAATTACTTAAGCAGATTAGTAAAGTAAGATGGTAGTGTAATAAGAGAAATAAAAAATGTAAAAAGAGAAACAGAAAGAACTCACAAAAAGATTATGAATAACATAGTACAACTTGTACAAGATATGTTTAAAGAAAAAAGAAGGCAGTGAAAAAACACAGAAAGTAAAAAAAGTTAACAGAACAGGAGAATAAAGAATTGGAAAAGGAGATTTCTTTAAATGAGATAGATAAACCCTGGATTCAGCAAGCAGCCATGCAGGAATAAGTTCTTTCTGCATGGCAGGGACCGTTTCTGTTCAGCACGGCAGCGCACCATGCATATGTATGAAGGCACGCTGCCATGCTCAAAAACGGACATGGCTCTGTGTACGAGCACAGGAAATGTGTCTGAGAGCAGAGCTCTTACAATACACATGCCCCCTGCACTCCAGAGTAAAATAAGTGAGATTGCTTGTAACACCCCCAACCCATCAGGTAAGAAAGCTGGTCAAAGCCATAAGGGACAATCATCCCTACCAAGGCAAAAGTTGATAGAATAACACACTTAGCATAAGCACATAGCACACACCTCCCAACCCATCAGAGTAAGGAATGTGGACAAAGCCAAAAGGGACAATTGTCCCACAAAGCAGAACATTGATAGAATAACAAGTTCAGCATTACCAGGGATATTCTGAAGGGTACAAATAAAAAAACACAACAAATATATACTTTTTAAACATGCGATAAAGTTTAAGGGTAGCTGTGTGGGTGTGCCCATTGCTTAGCTACGCTTAGTCCAGCTTAAACAGCACAAGAAGTTAAATAGCAAGAGACATCCAATATCAGCAGTATTTCAATAGTGTAGTGGTTAGAGCATATGCTTTGCAAGCAGCCATTCCTGATTCTATCCCCACTGTTACCAATTTGCATTTTACATGTGAAAGCAGTACATAAACATTTTTTTTATAATTAGCTACTAAATAACATATATTTGTTAACCAGAGTACTGTAGTAGGTCCAGATGTGAGGTGTCAGTTTAATACAGTTGTAAAACCTCCATATAAACACAAGTGCCCCATACAGTATAGTCACACATGAATAAATGTAATGAACGTACATTGGGGATGTCAGGGACTGTAAACAAATTTATAATATGTAATGAATGATAAATCAATCCCATACAGCAGATAGTCTATAAAATAAAAAATAAGCAATGCTAAACATTGCAGAGCTCTGGTTACAAGGTGTAAGCAGTGTGTAAATATGACTGCTAAGCAATGAGTAGCCCAGCTAAGTGGATTTTCCCATTGGTAAGCAGTGCCTGTCCCTTTAAGCACTGCCAACTTAGCTAAGCAGGTTTGCCCGTAGCTTAGCTCAGCATATTCAAAACTATCCAATCACAGCAAAGGGCAGGAAATCGGCCGTATTTAAACCCCGCAGGCAAGAATACAGCTCATAACTAGTTGCAGCTTCCCACTGTAGGCAGTATGGCAGGTGTTGGCAAGGGGATGCGCTTCTGGGCACAGCGCTGAGGTGTACAGGAGACCAAGTTCATGGTAGAACTCCTGGTAAATAACCATGATGAGAGACTGCTACAGGGCCAGTACCAGGGCTCCCAATATAAAGTGGAAGCCTGGGACTGTCTCACCCGTGATCTCACCAGTGCCACTGGTATCCCTTGGACTGGTGAGCAGGTCTGGCACTAGTATGCCATCTTGAAGTGGAGGAAGAGGGAGCTCTTGGATGAGTGGGTCCAAGAAGCAAGGCAGAGGGGTGATGTCCCAGCAGTGTGTAGGTATTCATATCAATAACTGTTTACCAAAGTCCAGCCTGTGTATGTGAAGGATAGTTATGGCTAAATATTTCTCTATTCCCTTTACAGTTGTAGCTGAGCGGGCTGTGAATCAGGAAGCCCATGCTAGTAGGCTGCAAAGGCTGCATTGCAAGGCTGGTGAGTAACAATCCTGCTTGTAGTAGTCATACCAAATAAATATAAAGTAGTAGAACGTCACCTGGCAGTATAAAAACTGTGTATTGGTTGTACTGAATAAACCAGACAATATGACAGTGATAGTTCCATATAGGTGATATTTCAATAAAACCGTAACTGCCTGGCAATAAAGTTCTAAATCCTGGACTAGTTGTGTTTACTCTGGTACCGGATGGCATTTAGTGTTGCAGTCTCTGAATAGTAATGTGTTAACCACTGTTACCTACATTGTGCTACATAAAAAAATATGTCTAGAAATGTCTGTATAAGACTGTTGTAAGTACAAGGTCTGATTGTACAACCAAGAGAGACTTAGACAGAAAACACTGAAAAAAACAAACAGCAGTTTCTAAATACCTTACTCTGATGAAACTCAAATTCTTATACTTTTAGCACACACAGCCACTGTTCAAATCCTGTGAGGGGTAGTAAGCTGTATGCATAATCATACATTTCAACTGTACAGATTTTTGCAGAATGTCCAGATAATTGGCTCATATTTTTGGCGTGTTCCTCTGTCTCCCTGGCAAATCACTGGGATGATCTCAGAAGTGTAGTCACTAAATAATAAATCCTTCAGAAAATGTATATTAAAACAAATCATGTTACTCTAGCAACTCTCTAAGTTTATAACAGCAATATTCAAAATATGTCCCGAATGGTACCCCCGTGTTGCCAAGCTTTGTCCAGAGTGTGTGTATTAAGATATTAAGAGGTATGTGCATAATATTAACTAGGAATTTGGGAATATGTGTAGAAACAGTCAGGTAGTGTTAACAAACATTCCCCCCACATGTCTTTCAGATAAGAAAATTGAACCTGCCTGGCAATAAAGTTTTAAATCATGGACTGGTAGTGTTTACGCTGGTATTGTATGGCCTGATATGTAGCATTCACCAACATCTGATATCAGAATAGTACTGTTGTGTCAACTACTGTTTCTGAAACTGTGCTACATAAAAAATATGTCTAGGAATGTCTGTATAAGACTGTTGTAATCACAAGGTCAGATTGTACAAGCGAGACTTAGAAAGAAAACACTGATGCACTCTGCTGAAACAGAAAGGATTGTATTTTTAGCAGACACAACCATGGTTCAAATCCTGAGAATGGTAGTAAGCTGTATGCATAATCATACCACCATGGTTCAAATCCTGGGAGTCCGCTGGGACCGGCCTTCCCAAACGTGCTATGGTGTTGTAGTTTTAGAACATATGTGGGTCAGTAATAATCAACACAATCCAGGATTAGTTATAACAGCATGCATAGATATTTCCATAAACCCAAAACACCAGATTTGGAATAGTTGCATAGTAAACAGAACACATGCATATATGGACCCACAGTGGTCATTACAACAGCATGCAGGTTACATTGATAGCAACAGGCCACCAATTATAGTATTTCAACATGTAACATTAATAGAAACACATTTCAATATTTGATGAACACTAGGACATATGTCCCAACAGTTGGTTTAGTGTAAACATACCCACTGATTTGTGTGTTTAGATTATTGTTGCATATATGGTGGGGGGTGATGTCAATTAACTTAGATATCCTTGCAGTACTCACAACTTTAATGATCATTGCTCTAATCATTACTCTACAGGTATTATTACAATACCTTATGACCTTGGTTTGGGCAGTGTTATGTTTGTACACAGTGTATACTTCAACTGTCTTATAGCTAAATTCTACTTCCCTTACCTGGTAGACCTGTGGAGGGAATGTCTGTTAACATTACCTGACTGTTTATACACATATTCCCAAATTCCTAGTTGTAATTATGCACATACCTCTCAGTCTCTTAACACACAACATTTGGACAAAGCTTGACAACATGGGGGTACAAATAGGGACATATTTTAAATATTGCTCTTGTAAACTTTTAGACATTTACTAGAGTAACAGGATTTGTTTTAATATACATTTTCTGAAGGATTTGAAGTCTGACACTTAAATGTATGTCATCATTTGGTGTCTACAATCCTGAAGGTCAGAGGGAGTTGCATTGTGTCTTTGTAGACTTGGAGAAAGCATATGACAGGGTGCCTAGAGAAGAGTTGTGGTATTGTATGAGGAAGTCGGAAGTGGCAGAGAAGTATTTAACAGTGGTACAGGATATGTACGAGGGTAGTGTGACAGTGGTGAGGACTGCAGTGGGAGTGACAGATCCGTTTAAGGTGGAGGTGGGATTACATCAAGGATCAGCTCTGAGTCCTTTCTTATTTGCAGTGGTGATGGACAGGTTGACAAATGAGATCAGACAGGAGGCCCCGTGGACTATGATGTTTGCAGATGATATTGTGATCTGTAGTAAGAGTAGGAATCAGGTTGAGGAGACTCTGGAGAGGTGGAGATATGCTCTAGAGAGCAGAGGAATGAAGGTCAGCAGGGCTAATAGAGAATATATGTGTGTAAATGAGAGGGAGGGTAGAGGAATGGTGAGGATGCAGGGAGTAGAGTTGGTAAAGGTGGATGAGTTTAAGTACTTGGGATCAACAGTTCAGAGTAATGGGGAATGTGGAAGAGAGGTGAAGAAGAGAGTACAGGCAGGGTGGAATGGGTGGAGAAGAGTGTCAGGAGTTATTTGTGACAGACGGGTACCAGTAAGAGTGAAAGGGAAAGTCTACAAGAGGGTAGTGAGACCAGCTATGTTATATGGGTTGGAGACAGTGGCATTGACAAAAAGGCAGGAGTCAGAGCTGGATGTGGCAGAGTTAAAGATGTTAAGATTTGCACTTGGTGTGACTAGGATGGATAGGATTAGGAATCAGTATATTAGAGGGTCAGCTCATGTTGGACAGTTTGGAGACAAAGCAAGAGAGATGAGATTGCATTGGTTTGGACATGTGCTGAGGAGGGATGATGGGTATATTGCAAAAAAGATGCTAACGATGGAGCTGCCAGGTAAGAGGAAAAGAGGAAGGTCTAAGATAAGGTTTATGGATGTGGTGAGAGAGGACATGCAGGTGGTTGGTGTGACAGAGCAAGATGCAGAGGACAGGAAGAAATGGAAAGAGATGATCTGCTGTGGTGACCCCTAACGGGAAAAGCCGAAAGATGATGATGATGAATCCTGAGATCATCCCACTGATTTACCAGGAAAAAAGAGGAACAGGTCAAAAATATGAGCCAAATATCTGGACATTCTGGGAAAATCTGTACACTTGAGAAGTATGATTATGCATGCAGCTTACTACCACTCCCAGCATATCTGGGACCCACCCTGGGACCTCCTCGTCTGCTGGTCCTGCACCACCTTTGGGTGGAACTGCCTCAGGGGATGGGGCTCGTCCCACCCTGGGAGTAGGCGCAGACAAGATAATGTCACACAAAGTCAGGTCCAGGGATTGGTGCATAGTGATCTCCGAAGAGAGTTTGGAGATCTACGCCAGCTTGAGGGCCGCATGGTGCAACTAGAGGGTCAGCCTGCCTCTCCTGCTCAGCCCCCAGCACAGCCACCTTCGGGACCATGAAGGTGCAGTGGTGACTGCCCATGGGAGGGGACCTCAGTCCCACTCTTTCCATTTGGGGGCTCATGGGCTTCCGATTTACAAACACCCCTCCCCATCCAAGGTGTTTACCCCCACATGTGTCATATATCACCCCTGTGTGCTGTTTTGTCTGTCTTCCTACCCAATCTACCTCCCCAAATATACCAGCTACCCTTCCCCAACATCCCACTCCCACTCTCACCTTAAAAAAGAAGAGGAAATCTGTTCCCCAAAAAAATTTTACCCCATACATAGTTGTCCATTTCACACACATGTCCACTAGACACATGTAATCTGGTCTAATTGGCTTCACAACACATTATTGTTGTCCTCACCCCTCTCTCAGGGGTTTGAGTGCCCAAATATACCTCTAAAGTCAGTATATATGCACAGCTGTTGCTGTAGAAGAAATGGACAGCTATGGACCTTCCCTACACCTGTCCTGCACATCCCTAGCTACTTTCCCTATTGTCTTTTCCTCTTTGTGCCCCCTTTTTTACCACTTTCCTATCACCCCTTATTTTCTTTTCTTTTAAAGAAATTAGCATGGGGTAAGTGGGACTAAGCACTTTTAAGCAGTAGTACGTGGGATTGAGCCTGTTTGCATGGTGCTAAGCAATACCTACACAGTTTAAGCACTTTTCAGGCTGTCTATAAGCATATTTAATCGAAAGATAGCATTGCTTACCATCGTGCAAACCCACTTACAACTGCATAAAAGTGCCTTAATCACTCTGTATCCAGCAGCCCTTGTTCTGCTCAGTAACAAAATAATTAGCCCTTACAACTCTCAAACCCAGGACCCTGTACACCATAGCCACAGGAAGTTACCACTAAGCCATTTGAGCTGTAGCTATGTGTGATGTTTTCTCAAGGGTATCATGCAGCACAGTCATTCGACAGTAGGGAAAATGTATTTATATATATATATATATATATATATATATATATATATATATATATATATATATATATATATATATATGTGTGTGTGTGTGTGTGTGTGTGTGTGTGTGTATGTATATGCAGACATACATGTCTATATATATATATATATATATATATATATATATATATATATATATATATATATGTGTGTGTGTGTGTGTGTGTGTGTGTGTAGTGCATTCAGACATCATCTCCACACTCTGAACCTCTCACTGCAAAACATCTGACCAAAGGCACTGTAAATGGGGAATAAGGAGCCCAAAATAGGGATCTCTTGTAATTATTGCCATTATCCCTTCCTCCACAGCTGAACTATTCTGCCTTGCAAAAAAATGGCCAGCATTTTCAAGCCTTGAACCCAGGACCCTGCACAACATAGCTACACCAAGTTACCAGTAAGCCATCTCAGCTGTAAGATATGGGGATGAGTTGTCTAACATATCATGCAGAGCAGTCAGTCTACCATAGAGAATGTACAATGTGGAAGCACTAAACATTCTAATGATACATATAGACACACACACACACACACACACACACACACACACACACATATATATATATATATATATATATATATATATATATACAGACATACATACATATATACTTATAGATATATATATAAAGAGAGTATATATAGAGGGTGCGCAGCATATCAAACAGCCATTATTCCTACAGTTGCCACCTTTTCAAGTGGCCAGTGTCTGATTCTTTCCTACAAATGAAAATTATTGCATGAAACATATACCCACACACAATGCAAAGGAGATGACACCACACATAGTTTGTATACATATAAATGTTTATTTGTTTACTATTTCAGTTGTTTATGTAATTTCTTATAGCATTTAGGTGTTTGAAATACATAATAACTCAATGCAACTCTCAAAGAAAACATATGATACAGTAATCTACAAAACGTAACATACTTTGCTGTCTAGGCTAAAGCCTTCAAGTAGTACAACCGTGAAAAACACACTTGGCTTGAAGATAAGAATCAATCAACAGTTAATTACAGATGTAGTTCAACAGGCTCCAATTACACTCTCTACTCACACACCAAGAGGAAAAGTATCAGTTGTGAAAATGTAAATGTATCCGTTACTTAACAATGGTTAACTTAAAATATCGCTATCACACTGACAAACAGAGCTGTGTGCAACACAGTAAGCTCTAGCCCACCATTGTTCCCATGGTGAAACATATGAAAAATGTACAGCCATATACCTTAATGTTTCTTATTACTGATATCCATCACATGTTGTAACAGCCTAGGTTAAAAACATTTAATACCCCTCCTCCATAAAATGTCTTACAAGGGCATATAACAGTGTTCACCATACACTGGCCTCCAGACTGTACAGGGTCACACATGTTTTGTCCAGCTGTAGCCCTGATATATATGGACCCTACCCTACAACTTGTGTGGGAGGCCACAACATCACTGGAATGATAGCAGGAATGTCAGCACTAAATAATGATAGACCACTACCTATCAAACTCTTACTGCATGATATCTGGACAAAGCCTGGTATATAGGTGGGGGACAGAGGTTGAAACACAGGGCCATATTTGAAATATTGCTATTATGCACTGTGAAAGTTGCTGGTGTTACAGGATTGGATGCAACATACCCTTACTCAGGAATATGAAGTCAGAAATGCAAATTGATGTTGCCATGTACTGATAGCAATCAATGGAGAAAATGCCACTGATATGTCAGGCACAAGACCTGTGTGAGGAACAGACAAAACATAACAGCCAATCCTTTGGCCATCATGTGGATAGGCCCCTAGTTGACAGCTGTGCAGACAGAGTGCATTCCATGCAAACTAGCATGTACACACATACCCTGTAAAACTAGCAGTATTCAATGCATATAACAGCAATACTCACACACTGTCCCTAGGTCTGGAACTTTATACAATCATGTAGTTGGCTTGTGTCCACAAGTCCTGTTGTAAGAGGTATAGCTACCTGCTGTCTGTAACACCACTTCCCACACACAGGAAGCATGTCTTCCATACAGGAAAGGTAAAGGGACAATGCACACATGATGTAGTTATTTATAGTAGTGCATTGCTATGACATTGGCTATTGGAAGACCTACCCAGCTGTCTGCATGCAATTAGCAAGTGGGGGAACAGCAATTGGTGCAGAGGCCATCACCTGAACATCAGCATCACCTACAAAAGCCATGCTTCGACCTACTCAAACAAGCTCAATCCCAGTAGCTGAGACACACACACACACACACACACACACACACACACACACACACACACACACACACACACACACACACACACACACACACACACACACACCATAAACAAAACCTTGAATTACAAAACAGGAAGGCATCCTGTACACATAAGGAACCTGAAGATAAACTAGGATTGTGAAACATGGAAGCATGTAACTGAATGTAGTAATTGGTCTATAAAAATTGGATAGATGATTATCAAAGATGTATATGTGCCACCAATACTTGCTGTAATGATGTCCTGCTGAACAAATGCTACAGACATAGCATCTGGATCTGTCTGCAGTGGGCCATACCTGTCAACTGTGCAGATCTGCACAGAATGTCAAGATGTAGCCATCACAGTGTTTGTTCTGTTCCTCCAAACATCTATATTACTCTGGCAAATAGCTAAAGGTGGAAGTAATGAAGTCATGACAGACACATGAGTTTCAGACCCCACCACCTTCAGAACAGTCATGTTAATGTGAGCTGTATCATGCACAAACTTCATAGGTTTGTAATAGGCATATCTATGATCTGTCCCTATATATCCCCCCTAATGTTAGGCTTTGTCCACATGTGATGCTGTAAGAGGTGGATAGGTTGGATCACAGCTGTGGAGCCTGACACACCCTGGGAAAGGACAGCTCACGTATGGCACCCACTAGAGTGTCTGTCAAACAGTCGTGTCTGTGCCACTGTTAGGCCAGTTAATGGGATGTTGCCCATATCCATATGTTACCTGTGAATATGAGTATTCTACATGTTTGTATTGTAAATATATGATACCTATACAGGGCATGAGCATAGTAAAGCAATGTTGCAGATGTGTGTGCTAAACTGCATGTGATATATTGAATTAATAACATTCAACTATACAGTGTTCTTCTGGATGAAGTTTACAGTTGTGACAGTTATCTGTAGTCACTTACACATATACTTGTATTATGGCAGTTATACTGATACATTATCAAAACTGACTTCCCTGTGTTGTCACCCAGTGAGGTGAACCAATGACCAGAAGTCCTGGTATAACAGGTTGAGATGTATGATTGAGCTGCAAGACTGTAAATACAGTGTGCCATAATGACATAAAACACAAATGTGTACCAGGTATCCCCTGAGCATGTGTATGTATGCGTACGTTCAGCTGAAATGCACAAAAGTAATAACATGGGTCACAAGCAGTCCAGAAAATAGGATGTGCATGTTGCACATGTGTGTAATAACAATGTACTGCTAATGATTGTTGCATTGCCATGACACTGATATGGGTACTACAGTAGGCATGCTAATCACATAGTAATCAGAGAAGTGTACAACTGTGTTATGACCCACTGTCCATGCCTAATACTAACAGCTATATCAACCCCCATATACACTGGATATCAAAGTGTACACACCCCTGTTGGAATGCCCGGTCTGTGTGCTGTATGCCAGTGAGACCACAGGAAGTCATGTCAAAATGTTTCTCACCTCAAATGTGACTCCCAACCGGTACCATTCTATTGAAAAAGAAAAAAAAACTGTTTCATGGAAGGTGAGCAACCATTGTCAAGCGAATATGTGATATGATGTTAGAGTACAAAGACAAATGGATGCTGTAATCATCTCAGCAGCTGTTTACACACCATACCAGTGTAATGGTGTGCACACACATTCAACTGGCTTAGTGTACTGAGTATTACTTCCCATATGCTGGAGGGACAGGTTCATAACCCAGAGACTGCCCATGCTATGGAATAGACTTCCCATACATGTCAAGCAGAGCACCTCACTGGCCTGCTTCAAAAGAAATCTTGATAGGAAATAGAAAATTCACCACAGGGATCACTCCAGTGGCTTTACTCAACAGAGCCACTGGGGAACTAAGGTCAGGTGGCACAATGCCAGGGTAATCCCATGGGCTAGGATTGTAAAGGCTCCAGGGCCATTAGCCTAGTACACATCTATGAACCTATGAACATATATGTTTCCACAGGACAGGTTGTTATGTTCTGTATTGAACTGAGCAGGCTATAGGACACATCACAGGTAGGGATTGTGTTGACATGTGCTTTTGTGGGGTCATATTCCAATTGCACAAGTACCATGTATTGTAACAGGAGTGCATACACTTCATATCCACTGTAACTATATGGAATCAGCAGTACCTTACCTGTACAACCATCCTCCACCAATGATAGAGTAATCCCCCTTGGTGGACACCTCCAAGACACAAAGCACATAATAGGTTACTATAGTGGCTGTACAGGGACACATAGGTGCAGACCACAACTTGGAAGCAAGTGCACCTCTATCTGAGCAAGCATGTAGGTTCACATGTGACCTCCTGTAAGTCTGACTATGACTAGAAATCAGACATATGCAAACCACCAAGGCCAATTGCAATAATGTCTACACATATGTATACAGTCTTAGAGCCAGTAACACAAGTCAACCTGTACTGGGGGTAAAGCACACCTCATACATACATGCTATGGATACAGGCAACCTGCATCAAACAGGAAAGGCGGGAACAGTGGCACCCTGTCCGCAACAGTAGTACAGGGGGATATGCATATCACCCACACTTCTGCCCACATCAGTGGTGAGCATGGACATAATGCTGACTTATGACAACAACAACAAGTCTCCATGGGACATGAGAACATCACAATTTGCCTCCTACATGAACATAGGCATGTGCTAACAGTCCCATCACACACTACAATCAAACACACTCTTGCCACCATCAACACACCATCCACAATGAAGATGGCCACTGTCATTTCTCTACACAAAAATGAATGGTGTGTAGTGGATTATACCATTAAGTGTCCAACACGGGGGGAACTGGACAGGTCAGGGCCAGGAGTGTAATGCAAGATGTACAAGCCATGATAGCTTACAGTGTTATGGTATAGTCTGGATTATTTGAAAGTAATACCCACTGTTGATGTGGACATGGACAACTGTATGAGGTCCTCTGACCTTTTTTCCTGTTTATGTCTTCCAAGTATAATGTCCTGGGGATGCCTGCCCACATACACACTCCTGGAAAATGATGCTATAATCCAGTTCTTCATACTCCATCATGCCATCCTCTTTGATTGCAGGGCCCAGGATCTGCTGGAGAGGACCACTCTATGGAACGAGCTGATCCACAGGGTAAATGATGGCCTGCATAACCGCAATTATGAGCAGGTGCGGCATTGCTGCACTGGTCTGATCCACCATGCCTGTCAGCGTGCCACTGCAGTTAGAAGGGACCAGCTAGCCACAGGTGGCGTTCATGCCATCCAGCCCCCACTGACACATGCTGAGGAGCTCCTTGCCAGCCTTGGAGCACCCGCCCACCAACCAAGCCAGCAAGCTGAAGACAGCATTATGGAGGTGGGTGTCACCCACACAATGGACAAGAAGCATGCAGGTAAAGCCCCAGGGTACATTAGCAGACCACTGTCGCTTATCCATTTTCATCTGTAAAGTATCTACATGCATATGTCAGATAAGATAGTCTGTTGCTGCAGTCTAGTAATGAACAGATGTACATAATCTCTAGTATTGTGAGTTTGTACTGTTAATGTGCTGAAATGCTGCTCCCACCCTGTACCAATGCCACAGGTGTGGCTACTGACATTACATCTCTCACACAACTATTTAGGTTACTCTGGTATACAACTGGGGCAGCAGCCTATAGCTGGTGAGTATGGAGTTGTTTTGTTCAGGTTTGCCAATACACTGGCCATGTTATGGCTATGCTATTTGCCATGCACACATTTAACACACCTACCCATAATGCATGCTGTACATGTTTACATATTGTTGCTGTTAACTGCACTGCATCACAGTGGTCACCATGGTGGCATATCTGAAGGGTATGTAAGAGTCCTACAGTATACCTAACAACCTGTCAATGCAAGATGTGTGGACAGAGATGAACATAATGGTGGGACAAATGGCCTACAGTAGGGACATGTATGAAACATTACCTTTATACAGTGGCTACAACAGTGTATACACCACTATTACAATGGCAACTGTTCCTGATCTAAACAATGGCAATTTACAATGCCACATTCCACACCTTTTACAACCTGTAATGTGATCCTAACATGACCAATGAATGTGTAATATGGAATCCTATGTTAGGACAACAAATATGGGGAATACATACCTTAAAAAACACTGGAAGCATATGTGTGCACACACTCCAAATAACATCTTGTAGAAGCAGCTTGTGAGGTGCTGACATCATTCACTCTTCTTGAGTACACACCTTCCATCAAGTACAGGGCCTCAATGTCACACCAAGTAATGGTCTGCTGTCCAAGAAGTATGTCCATGACATTTGTCCATGCACCTGCAACAGAGGCAGCCATGGCTTGCACACTATCTTACAAACCCTGAAATGTATCCCATAGCTGAAAGGTAGCACTCAGAAGTGGGAAAAGTAGCCTTACCTGACCAATGCATATACCATGACAAACAGTGCAGACAGTCATGTATGTGTGTATCAAGTATGGGACAACATTAATGTAGAAAATAAACAGATGCCCATCCAAAACAGATGACAACACATGTTGCAAACTGGTCATGGAGGCTGCTCAGAAACATGCAGCAACACTGAGGGACTTGCAGGAATGTCTAGCAAGTACTGCCTGTGGTGTCTATATCATTTCATTGAAAACTCATTTAATTGAAGCTTAATTCATTGACACGTATTCACTGAAAGCTCACTTCACTGAAAACCCAATTCACGGAAAGCTCACTTCACTGAAAACCCATTTTACTGAAACTCATTAGGTTGAAAGGTATATATGGCCTATTCCCCACTGTTGTGCTTCCCTGAAGTTAGTATATAAAGTAGGGGGGTGTGGGGGTACTGCCCTCCACATTCGGGGGCTGTGGGGGGTGAAGCCTCCCACATAAATTGGTTATATGTTGTCTTCCGGAAGAATGTTTTCATTACACTTGTAAGTATCCATCTATATGCTTTAAAATATTTACAATATGTGGAGGGCTATGCCCCCCACACCTCCCTTACTTTATATACTAACTCCAGGATCACACAACAGTGGGGAAAAGGCCATATATACCTTTCAACTAAATGAGTTTCAGTGAAATGGGTTTTCAGTGAAGTGAGCTTTCAGTGAAATGGGTTTTCAGTGAAGTGAGCTTTCAGTGAATTGGATTTTCAGTGAAGTGAGCTTTCAGTGAATATGTATCAATGAATTAAGCTTCAATGAAATGTGTTTTCAATGAAATGATATAGACCCCTGCCTGTGTAGTACCTGTGTTGAAAATCACCTGGAATCTGCATAAGTGTGGCCTGTGGGTTAGGATAATCAGACGGAAGAGTTGTTCCACAGGAAACATCATCCAGGGCTCTCTACAGGTAGCATATGCATAACATCAGGTCTCCCAAAGGCATGTGTTGCAATGTGTAATGAACTCAAAAGACTATATATATCATATGGGACTATTGTTACAGGATGATAACACCTACAAGAAAATAGACATGAAAATGGTAGATAAGTTAATATGTGAGGTTCATCAAAATATTTATGATTTATTATTAAACAGACAAATTAGTTATGATTTTTATATGTTCTTGTTCATTGAACATCCGACCATACCATACATCAAGGGATTACCCAAGATGCATAAAGGTATCCTACCACCACCATTACGCCCTATAGTAGTTGGACATCAATGGGTTACAGAAAATATTTCAATTTTTATTGAAAGAAAATTAAGACCATTGGTCAGTGGAATTCCTACTATTCTAAAGGACTCTTATCAACTACTTAACAATTTTAGCAATTTACAAGAAAATATACTAGAAAAACATTTATTGGTTACTCTTGATGTTCAAAGTTTATTTACAGCAATACCCAATACATATGGACTTGAAGCAGTGAGATTTTTATTGAACAGAAATTCCCTTTATAACAATCATGAACAGATTTTATTGAATGCTTTGCTTGAAATAGTGCTCACTAACAATGTTATGATGTTCAACAGCCAATTCTACATTCAACAGTGGGGGGTGGCCATGGGCACCCCCTGCGCTAATACTTATGCTAATTTGGCTGTTTATAAATGGGAAATTACTAACCTATTCACACATCCTGATTACTGTAAGGTGCTTGCTTATTATAGGTTTGTAGATGACATACTGCTAGTATGGGATGGAAGTCCAACTGAATTAAAAACATTTATTAATGATCTAGAAAAAAACAACAGATTTTTTAAGATTTTCAATTGAATATTCATATTCCAGCATTAATTTTGTAGATCTGAACATCAAAAAAGATAATAAAGGAAAATTAACATCATCCCTTTATAGGAAAAATGCTGGAAAAATACATTATTACAACATGAGAGCATGCATCCCAGGTTTATTTTCAATAACATTGTGAAAGGACAATATACTAGGTTATACAGGATATGTCAGAATGAAAGTGAACGCAATGATGAATTTAATAAATTAGAACAATTATTTATAGATCGAGGATATAATCCAAGAACTGTGGCTAGTATAAAAGAGAATTTTATCAATGGACATGGGCAGGTGCAAAAGATATTCTATAGACCCAGATCAGAAGAACAACAACATGGACAACAAGATTTAAAACAGGTTAGGTGCATAATCAGTTATACCAGTGATAATAAATATTTAACTAATATTATCAGTAAGCATTGGTCCATATTGACTACCAATGATGAAATTAAAAGAATAATAAGTGAAAGACCCACCTTCACCTATAAAAATATGAAGAATCTAAAGAGAATATTATGTAATGAGAAATTAAATGATATGACGTATCACAGGGGACATATAGGTACTTACCCTTGTGGAAAATGTAGTTCATGCCAATGGATTTCAATAAGTAAAGATTTTTTACATCCTGAATTATTGTTTGAATTTGAATTTAGATGCTCTGCTAATTGTGAAGACAATAATGTGATATATCTGGCTACCTGTGAGTTGTGTCCTGCCTTCTATGTTGGCATGACAACAAGAAAACTAAGAGACAGGATACAGGAGCATTTATATGCCATAAAGAAAGCAGATTCAAAAAATGCACTTTCAAAACATATTATTGATTATCCTAAACATAAATTTGTCTTTAGGGTGATACAAAAAAGACCGATAAACAGGAGAAGAGGTGACAATTTTAATGACCTAGAAAACCTAGAATTAGATTGGATTTTTAGATTTCGGGCCCAACAACATCCTGGCCTGAATAGTTATATTAGTATTAGGTCATATTTAAAGAAGCGAAAATATCACTGATTTTATGAACATATTGCTATATGTGAATAACTTTTGAGTAATATAGAATACACAATTAGTAGGATGAAATTTATCTCCTGTTTCCTAAAGCAGTTGTTATTTGACAAAATGGTTCATGTTCACCATAAATAATAAGGGAAAATATGTAGTAAACAATGAAAAAGATATAGGATAATATAATTACTTTTGCACATTTTTACATAGTATTAATGTAAACTGAATGCTATCAATTACAATTATTGCTACCAATGTTGTTACTGATATTGTTCTGGATACTGATAGTTTTTTCAAATTAATGATTATTCTTGTTAGAATATTAAATATTTTGAGAAATTATATATATATATATATATATATATATATATATATATATATATATATATATATAAAGCACCTATATGGGATTATATAAAATATCTCTGCACAGGTTTATATATTTTATATACATGTATTTTTATATATATTTTAGATTTTTTATATACATTCTTTTATACATTTTTATATTAAATACACTTGAGATATGTATCCATATACATATATAGTCACATTCAAATTTATATATATATGTGACTAAATATATGTGATGATACAAGCCAGTGATATTTGATAGTGATAAGTACAATTAGATATGTTGAACGTTGAATGTCATGTGTTCTAATATTCATTATATTTAATCAGTGAATTTTTATGGTGATTTTAATATTTATTTATAATATATTTATTGAACAATATACATTTATTTATTAATATTTATCTATTAATATTTATCAATATATAATTGGTTTAAATATTACACATATCTGTTGTTTTTAATAATCAAAAATCAATATACTATAATAAGATTATGGAGTTGTTTCTTTAAATGTTGCCTTAACTCATTTATTTGTAGATATGTTACATCTGGTTGCTTTACCTACTATAGCGCATAATTTATTGAGTATAGATATCTTGGCAGATAGACGTTTCAATATGGATTGAGTATCATTACGGGCGATTGCTTAGTTTATTTTAAAATTCACAATAATTATTAAGCAATAGTTCCAACAAAGTACAATGATTTATGACGAGACATGACTTTTATATTGTATTTCTGCTTGGCCGCTTTAAGCGGATCTTTGTATTTTTAGATGATTTAAATTAAATTGAATAATTAGATTAATCATTACATTAAGTAATTGTTTTTCCATGTATATATAGTGAATGGTTTCACTATAGTTTTACACTCATCTGAAGAAGCATGCAGTTGGAAGCATGCGAAAGCGCTCATTTTTGTCAATAAAAGTTCGTTTTATTCTTCGTGGTATTGACCTGTACTTTTTACTACACGCAATGTGTAATGGTGTCATGAGATCAAGGCTGAAACCTACAAACAGTATTCATAAAGATATATGTGGTGCACAAACAACACCTCACTCCACCTCAGGGCCACCATCCCCATTTTTAGCTTGCTGTTGCCAGTGTACACCTTTAGGTTTGCTGTTCATTAGCAATAACTAAGCTGGTAGACATGGCATTTGGAATTTGGAACACTGCATAATAACACTCATGTGTGGCCCATAGTTGTCATGCATCTGCAATAAGACTGATGATGGGGAGGGGTGTCATCCTGAAACACAACAGTGAACTGAAGCATACATCCAAAGCTCACTAAGAATGCTGTATCTGAACACAGTCAAGGTTATGAATTGTGCCAGACATAACCCTGACTCCACAACAATAGTGAAGGCACTGTGTGACCTCCAAGGGCTGTGCACATGAGCTGACCTTGCAATCCAGCAGAGTTGGAGGACATTTGTAGGGCAGAGTGACCAAATAATGGCAAGTGAAGATGAGCCATGCTAGTATAGCCCTTCCAGGAATCGTGACTGCTGTAGTTCACTTAACAGGTGCTGCAACAAACCATTGTGTTAAAGGTGTGCACACTTACCCACATATTGTATGCATCTCATTCAGCATCTGCATGACTAACACATTTGTTTGATACTGCATTGGATTGCACACGTCATATGTCACATATCAGGTGTGTGTAATGTTAACATATGCAGTATTTTGGAAGAGGCTGTTACGTCAACAAGAGTGTGTACACTCCTCATATCCACATTAAGCTTTGAAGGTTGTCACTGTATTTGGATTTCATTGCTCATACATGCACTGCTGTTGATGAGATCTGCAAATCAGAGGTCAGGAGGCGTTAACTATTGACATCAGTTCTCATATCATCCCAGGTATGTGTCAGCCAATCACATAGGGGCTGTGAACAACAGAGCAAACCTAACTGCCACACATATACACATTCAGCAATGGTGTGTACGCTCATGAGGTATGGTGCACAGTACATGCCATTCTGCTGTACAGGTGCTCAGCAAAACTGTGTACATGGGTGAAGTGTGTTCCAGGGGAAGGGGCATCACCTACTAACAGAACTCATGCATCACAGAAATGTATAATGTTGGTAACAAGGACTGAGTATGGCTGCAGTGCATGCTGTTGAGTGTCATATGTCATGCATGTTGACTGTTAGGAAATGAGAGGTCTGTGTAATATCTTTGTGCCACCTCACCTGTAAGTGTGTGTGTGTGTGTGTGTGTGTGTGTGTGTGTGTGTGTGTGTGTGTGTGTGTGTGTGTGTGTGTGTGTGTGTGTGTGTAGAGGTAAACCATAATGTACAGGTCTTAAATTACATTTTTTGCTTGCCCCTCAAAGGTGGCGAGGTGGGTCAGGGTCCCTCCTGCAGGCAAACTGATGTTAGTGTCCATACAGACTCTGACAATGATGATAGGCATGGTGAGGCACAGGCAAGGTTGTCAGGGGCTGAAGTTGTGCCATCGGTTGACATACCATTTTTATCCACCCCATCCCCGCACACAGTCTCAATACCCATACATGCCCCATCACAAGTGGCCATAGATGAGGGACAGTTGGCAGGTGGTGGCATGGGACAGAACACTGTGGGTACTATGGCAAGTGTGTCTGTATGCAGCAGCCATAGCCAGATGACCGACGAGGTACCACACAGGCAGATGTACAGGGGTGCTCATAGGAGGGCTGCTGGCCATCATGCCCCTGGCAGAAGTGCCACAGCAGATGTCACCAGATGCATGTTTTGGGCCATCATGGAGGCACAGGCATGTATGGAACATTACACCAGACAGAGTCTGAGGCTAGAGAGGGCTACTCATTCTGCTGTACTTGACAACATCTGTGATCTTGCAGGTGCCCACCATTATTTTGCAGAGGTTCTGGATAGACAGTTGGGTGAGATGGTGGGAATCCTCGACTGTGTGGTGTCTGTGGTAGAGCATGTGGTGGGAGTAGTGCGGTGGCCATGTGGATGTAGGTTAGCAGCAGGTGGAGGTCTACGTTGATGTGCAACAACTCAAGGCTGCTCCTGTAGTAGCAGTACCAGCACCAGCACTGCAGGGGGTGCTGTCCACACCACAACACAGCAGGCCACATGCACATGGTCCTGGCCAGTCCCAACAGGAATGCAGATCCAGTGGACAATTGTCATCATCAGGGGAGAGTAACATATCTGGGCTTCTGCCTGGTAGTACCTGTGAAACACCTGGCAGGCGCAGACCTCTCAACTGTACAGATTTTTACAGAATGTCCAGATTTTTGCCTCATATTTTTGGTGTGTTCCTCCTAAAATCTATACTTTTCTGGCAAATAGCTGAGAATTGAAGTCATTAAATGATGACAAACATTTGAGTTTAAGACTCCACATCCTTCAGAAAACTCATGTTAATGCAAAACCTATTATTCTATCAACTTTCTATGTCTGTAAGAGCAATATTTAAAATATGTCCCTATTTGTCCCCCCATCATTTTATGCATTGTCCAGACTTTTTGCTCTAACAGGTTGAGAGGTACGGGCACAGTTCCCATGTCAATTGCCAGAGGCAGTGAACTGTACACCCTGCCATGTACAGTCTGCAGCTGTCCAACAAACCCCTGTATAGGGAAGCCACATGGCAGACATGTGTGCATACATATACACACACTTCACCAACACAGCTAGGACACCTCCATACTTACACACACCACATCTGCACAGCCCATTTAATAAAGAACACCCTAACCCACACATATGACATCAAGCAAATGGCTCAGCCTAAGCCTTTGGAAAACTCGCAACACATGATGTGCATATGATGATACCTGTGCCACATCCCTGTCATCCATGCCATCAATGCAGGGACATGCTGATATGGTTCTGATGCACAGGGTGAATGTCCTAAGGTTTAGCAATGTAATGCTTTTTAACATGTTTTCAGCTGGAATGATTAATGCTTACCATCAGGGTGTGTAGCTGTCCAGCCATGATGCATTATAGCTGTTATTAACACTGACTGATTGTGGTCTCCATAATGTATTCTGTTTATGTTCTAGGTGTCTATGTGTCAGCAGGATGTTGTTCTGCTGTCCTGTCCTACAAGGGGTGTAGCACTGTGGTGACACATTGACTGTGTCATATCCTGGGTACAAGTGAACACAGGCAACAGGTCTGTATAACAGTTACTTCATGTGTCACATGGCTGATAGGTCTAAGGGGTGTGTACAGGTGAGTGCATGGTGGCTGATGTCAGCAGATCTTCTACAGTAGACAATTGTAAGTGTACTGGGTGGCACACAGAAAATGTCAATGAATAACACACACACACACACACACACACACACACACACACACACACACACACACACACACACACACACACACACACACACACACACACACACACACACAGAGGCTTTGGTGTTGATGCAATACACAGAGAATACTGTTCACATGGATCTACTTCATTTTGTAGTGAACTCATTTTGGCCTATGTAATTCCACCCAGACCAAATTGCCAAAACATCACATCAAGAAATAATCAGTTCACCAGTTTAATGTCATTGACGATGATACTGGCACGGTATATGTCCTCTTCCCCAATGTAGTGCAGTCCTGGAGTTGGTAAACATAGGTGTTCTGGTGTGGGTGGCACAGCCCCCCACTTTGGAGGGTGTGGGGTGGCGTAGAACCACACATAATGTGATTAACAACTACTTAACCTGTTAACATAAACTGTACAGTATAACAGCACACTAAGCGGGGGGATACCCACAACAATAACCCCAATATGGGGGCTGTGGCCACAATAACCACACCCATGTATATATACCAACTTCTGTATCACTGTACAGTGGGGAAGAGGGCATTTACACATCCACTACAAGTTTTGCTTGAAAGTATTTCCACAAGATGATTGCTTTGAAATGTTACCTTTAGCAAGTTAGTTCTTGGACAAAAGATCTCCTGGGATATATATTTTCTGCAGACTGAAGTACATCCCTTCACACACACACACACACACACACACACACACACACACACACACACACACACACACACACACACACACACACACACTTACTTGGCAACACTGAGAGTAGAACCCCTACCTAGGTATTATTGCGACTAATGTGTTTGGCTTTAATTGCACACACCACAGAGCTTTTAGGGTGAGGTATGTCCTGAGTTTCCTGTTAAGTGAAGAACATTACCAGGCCTTGCACAGTATGGTAATGGGGGATGCACTGGGTGTTAATGAACAATACATAGTATGACATACTGTCATATACACATTGACAAACAGATACAGTCATAGACTCATTTGACAGACCTGGGTTTATCAGTGCTAACTACCTTGTCAGTGAGTCCATTCTGTTACACAGATTTTGCACACAGCACATGCATCATTGGGCTAGATAGTGTAATCAGTTACCTATATGGCTGATGGTGACAGTGGTCCTCATACAGTGGATCTTAGGACAGGTACTGGGGGCACCATAGTGTAAAGACAGTATAGCCAGCACCCACACCCCACACTGAATATTGTACTCACAGAAACCCATGATAATGCTCTAACATACCCAGAATCACATATTGACCAGGACTGCAACACAATCCCTTGTCCATCTAATCACTGCTACTGCAGGGATATGCATTTATTGCACATGCCACATGGATAGTAAGGTGGGGCTTTGTAATGACTCTCCTAATGTCAGCAACATCACTATCCCTTATAATGTATGGCAACGTTTATTGTATTTGGAGCATGTGGCCTCAGAATGCTGTCTCCTACAAATATGCACACTCACACACATACACACACTTGCCAGGACTCAGAGGGTAACTCACACCTATCTACCCATTTGTAGAACAATGTTATGCTGGTACTGTAAGCTCCAGGTGGCCCATAGGGTGAAGAGTGTAACAAGGTACATTTAACATCAATTGCAGCAGCAGCCTTTTCCAAGTATGGCAATGTGGGGTGTAGTGGGTGAGAAGGCCCTCAGTGTATTGTCAACTACAAGTTTACAAACACACAGACACTGTTATTCTCAGTAATGCACACTGACACCTTTGTCAGTACTGGGGTCCATAGGTGTAGGTGTTCCTAGGTGTGTACCAGGCTAATGTCTATGGAGAGGTGAGAAGAGTAGAGCATGTGTGTACACTGGTATCATGCCACCTGACATTTGTCAGCAGGCCAGCTATCTACTGATGCCATGTGAGTGATCCCCAGGATGACAGTTAAATTCAACATCCAATCATCTGTTTTTCTCTTGCAGAGGGCCAGTGAGGTGCTCCAATTGACATGTATGCAACATATATTACATAACATGGCCAGTGTCTGGGTTAGAGATCTTTACCTAAGCATGTTCTGTTGACTGTGGTAGTCTGGTTGAGGTATCCATGGCATCTGTTGCATACAGGGTAGGGTTTCCTATCTGTGACATTCATAACACAGCTGGGCAGACATGTCAGTGTCAGTCAGTCATAGACTGCCTGTAAGCAGTCAAAATGGATACCTGACATCTGCGCATCTGTAGAGAGGACA